>NC_045177.1:9738364-9960864 GCF_900700415.2 Clupea harengus
GAATTCTAACTTGCGCTGTCTGTGCAGAATGAGCCTGTGACCGGACCACTGTGAGTAGGTCTGAGGGAATGACTGAATCATTGTTCGGGGGAAAGAAAGCCGACATTTGATTCTGACGTCTCTAGGAGTCATTTCTTTGGAAGGCCCTATTACGCAAATGTGCCAGAACTGAGTTAAACAAGGTAACATAACAACCCAATTATATTATGAACTGAGAGGAAAAAGAAAGGGAAGGGATGGAAGGAGACATGGGACATACAGTGCAGTGAAACAGGAGAATAATGCTTGGCACTTCTGACTGTCTAATTGACAGGCAGAGCATCTATATGAGCAACTCACTAGTAGTAGCTGACTTATATGCACAGCCATAAACATATGACAGGCTAAATAGAGGCCAACACAGTCCTCCAGCTAGACCCATAGTCAAAGCTCTGACCCAGCAAACCATCACACAAGAGTCATGAGTCACCCACTTTAACATTACAAACATCTTTGAGCAACCTCATGGCAACCCCTGTCACTCTCTCTCTCTCTCTCTCTCCCTCTCTCCACTCCCTCTCTCTCTCTCTCTCTCTTCACACACATCCACACATGGTCTCACACATGTTCCACAACACACAGCTGTCCCTGCAAGCAAGGGGTCAAGTCATAGTCGAGTTAAACAAAAGTGCACTTCAGCAGTTGTTTTTGGAAGGCCTTAATTAGAAGACATCGTTGATACTGTTCGCCAAGTCAACTGTTTACCAAAAGAAACAGCAATAAAGATGTTTCAAACAATATCAAATAACAGATCTCCGCACGTAGCAACGCAGGCGGAAACGATTCAAGCAACTGCGCAACACCACAGCCAGCGCAGCAAATGGAAGCCAAAGACGTCCCTGTGCCTTCAAGCTCTCGCTCGCTTGCATGTATTTCATGAAACTTCTATCTCCCATTGACCTGGGTTCGCACTGAAGTGACCAAACGCTTTTCCCATTGGTTGGCAGCTGGCTGAAGTTCCTCATGTGTGACAAACGCATCCACTCAGCCCCAGCTCCACTCTGCCAGCCCTGTTACTCGACATGTGACAGAGAGTGCATTAGCCGCCCTGCCAGAGAGAGATGGGTCTGCTTCCCCCTGCTCTTTGTTTGTCAACGACCAGGAGGGAAGCAAATGGCTATCTGAGACAAATGCTGCGTGCAAAACAATGAAAGCAGAGATGTTTGAACAAAAAAAATACCTCTGCATACTACAGCTTTGAACAGCCTACTGCACCTAAGGATCCATGTTACTCAGTTAGGATGCTGTAAGGTTTGTGTAGTGGAAAAGCAAAGGGTTTCATGAACACTCCAAGAGGGTCACGAGTACTGTTTGCTCAAGTCTGGGAAGAATTTGTTTGACAAATAGGACTTATTTTCTGACACCAAAGGTTTGAACAACGTTTAAACTGTGGTTGGCTTTTCACAGGAATACTATACTTATTCCTGACCTTTGAAGTTCACCCGGTTCCTTCCCTCCCGTCGCCCCCAGAAAGGGATGTAATACAGGACTTAAGAGTGATTTGTCATTTCAGAATCCTGTGCAGACATTCCCCTGCCCTGATCTGTCTTCTGAAGGGATGGACTGTGTAATGCTTCTGCCCCAGACCATGCATATGTAAGTCGGACCAGTAGAGATCATAACGGGTTTCTGTGTAAGATCATGAAAATAGCAAGAGTGTTTTTATATGGTCAGCATGTTATGGTGCTTCATCAGAAATATTGATGATCTAGTGTGTGGGCTCTAGTATCCTACAGAGGATGTCACATACGACTGAAAGACCATATATTTAAAGCTGTAGCGGAGGATGTTATGATTACTAATAAACTGACTTTAGCTGCTGGTTTGACAACATTGTCTGGAGTCTGTGGATGACTTCATTGTATTACAGTACAGAAAAAACAAGGGCCTTTAGCCACTGTATGATTTTTAAAATCTGTGGGGAAAAGAGACATGGCCACTGATTGGTCTGATTAGTGCTCCAGAATGATCCTGCGTATGAGCCCCATGTGTGAATGTATTGGCCTTAATTTGACAAAGCCTGTGTGTCTGTAAGCAGGCTTCTGGATATTAAAACAGGATGAGGCAACTCATCAGGAAGGAACGTAATTTGGGGATCTGGTACCTTGGCCTACATATAATACTTATTTTTTGTCTTTAAGCCCAGTAACCCATATTTGCGTTTTATTAACATGGACTGATGGTTGGTGTAATGGTTTTGGTAGTTGTTGATTTGAATTAAACTAATATACTTAAATAAAAATTATTATGAAAAGTGTTGTGAATTATGTAGGTAAGGTTGACAGATAGTTTTCCACTGTTTCAGCTGTTTAATTGCATTTACTCAGGTCCTTCATGGAAATATGTTAAAGTGTGGTTGAGGTCATTCCAGTCTTGGGAATATCTTACAAATAAAACATCCACTAAACATCCATCAAACACTGAACTGTTGCCAAGCCCTTACACTTTTCCTCTCAAGAATTCTAGTTGGCCAAACCCTGCGATATTAAACAGAAATAACAAGGAAAGCCCAAAATGCGCTCATAGCAAATGCTCCTTCACCCCCCCCATTCCCCGCCCTGGTTTCCATGGTGCCTCAAAGCCATCATGTCAGAGCACCATCCAAATCCATTAAATCTATACAGTTTAATGTCACCTAAACAAACATATACACCAGAATGTGATAGGTAGGGATAACTGGCTTAGTCCAAGGTAAAGTAGAACATGCTTCATCGAGGCTCTAACGTCAGCTGAGAGCATGGTGTTTCAGGGGAGGCTCAGTGTTTCTGCCTCACTGCCCCTAAAGGGAGCACTATAAGATAAACATCTGTGAAATAAACAAATCTGCTGTTGGGAACACACTGCCACCCAGATAAAAAGTAGGGCAACATAGTATGCCACAAATCTGTTTAGCTTAGACAAGATTAAAAAAAAAAAACATGACTTCGGGTATGAAATTGGGTATGAAATTGTGAGTTAATGACATCATTTCAGAGCTGCACACATTTTTGACCGAGATAAAATGCAATCGAATGCATGTGTTGAAAAAGAAAGGGTAACCAGATCCTTCATAAGAAGATTGAATATTATTCAATATTGAATGCAAATATAAGTCCAGTCAGATAGCTCAAACGGAGAGCGACGGAGAGAGAGAGTTTGTAATTTGAGTCGTTTAGGTCCTAGTTGCTCATGTCAGCAACAAAACAATAGTTCATACACCCTTATCAACACATTGTATTTCATGCGCACCGTCAGTTGTTTCATCTCCATTGGTGCGAAACCGAAACTTCAAATCTCTGCTTACCTGATCTACAACTGGACATGCATAGACTTTTTATTTAACCAGAAACAACAACGCTGCCGAAACATCCATGCTGTTCATGCTGTAGCTTGTTAAATAATCGGTTTGAGTGAATTTGAAAATAATTACAAAACGATTACGATGTAGAGAAGGATATGAACTGCTTGAATACATACCAAAATGTGATGTAGTTTTCTTCATTTTGTCTGCCTATACATAAAGTTTCCGTGGAACTGTGTGTGCACTTGGCGCACTTTGGCGAGCTGCTCTGGTTAATACACAGTCTTGTATCTTGCGTGGGATTTTTGTCCAGTAAAATACTTAGTGGAGCGAGTGTAATAGTTCGTTAAACATCAGAACGCATGTTTGGGTTCTTGTGTAAAAAGCTGTGGGTCTTTTCTCTTCGAGGGCGAACATGCATATGCGATCTCAAGTGCATGGATGGCACGCCACGGATAAATAAAGCGCGCGCGTTTTACGCACACACGGCTTCAGGCTGTACCATTATTTCACTGGAGTGCACGCTTCACCATGCACGGTTTCACCCGTTAGCTGCATGCTCGAGCCTGGAAATCCTGCCTGATTGAAAATCAGCATCTAATATTTTTCCCTGTGATGAATAGACAAACGCCTGGACAAAGAGTTGCTATACCTCGTCAACTGTGGCAAATCTCACCCAGTTCATTTTTCTAGGTCAACATTTTCTGATTTGTTTCCAAGTCCTGTGTGCAACCCAGCGTTAAAGGCCAGGTATACGTCCGATGTAAATGACTTAAGCTTTGGATACTCATGTATCAGCAGCGCCACCATCTCAAACTAACAGCTGTGTCTTTGAGGGCCACTGAACATGTCACTGTCACACCCTGGTAACACATTTGAACATGTCACTGTCACACCCTGGTAACACATGTGAACATGTCATTGTCATACCTTGGTAACACATTTGAACTTGTCACTGTCATACCCTGGTAACACATTTGAACTTGTCACTGTCATACCCTGGTAACACATTTGTTAAGTTATTCTACTGTCATACCCTGATAACACATTTGTTAAGTTATTTTTACAATGTTTTGAAAACTACATTGTTTACCTTCTACTAGCAGGAAAATGAGACCATTTGCAATTCCTAAGCAAGTACTTCACCTAGCTTGACAACTGTTACCTAAAATCTTACAGGGATCAATACAAACAACATTTATATACATACATTTATACACATAGCCTATATATGTACAAATGCAGCACTATTTTCCCGATGATCAACATCAGTCCACTATTGAGTTAGAATACTATAACTGGCACCTGCAAAGCGTAAAGGATTCCTACTGAGATTGACCTGTGTCTGTTTACCTCAATAACATTACCTGATAAGTTCTTCCAGACCGGACTGGAAGAAGAGAAAGCTAGACTAATAACTGTAGAAACAATACAGATACTGTCACAGCCTCTGCTACACACTCCTCTGTTCCTGCTCCAGTCCGGGTTCCTGCTCCGGCACCATATGCTACTCCAGTCCATTCATCCTCCCCAGTGTTTAGTATTTCCCTCACACCTTAGTTTTCCCTCCATTTTTAGTTCTCACCTTTAGCCAATGTATTCATTGAGTTTAGTTCTCACCTGTAGCCAATGTATTGAGTTCCAATTTAAGCCTTTGTGGCCAAAGGACTTTTCCTTTGTGTGTTATTCATTGTGACAAGTAAGACGCTATGTTCTGTGTTCTCTGAGTCTTGTGTTCTTTGCCTTGTTTGCCCATCGCAGCCTTTTGTTTATCCAAACTAAAACACGCCTTGAGCGTTTGTATCCAATACCTTGTCTCAAGTCTCCGTTCGTGACAGATACAGGTCTATCACTGTTGGGATCCTTTCCATATTGTCAGACACTTATGATAACATTATAAGCCTGTCTGTGGCAAAAACATTTGCATTTACATTGTCATTTAGCAGACGCTTTTGTCCAAAGCGACGTACAAGGGAAAAAACATTCAAGCCACGAGCAATAGAGACCTAGTGTAACAATAAATACTATTTTACATAAGAATTAGAAAAAAAGTTCAGGAATGCATTTTACTTTGACACAGATGCTTGAGCCTTAGGATGTCATTGTATGGCGGTTTTGTGGTTGCAGGTTGTAAGTGTTCTAACTCAATACTGGACCGATTTCCATCGTTTTCGTCCCTTGTAAAAAACTAACTTGACCCAAAAGGATGGGAGAATAGGGACCAGGTTGAAAAATACTGGATACTAGAAAAATACCGAATACCTTTAATGTCAAATGGTGGAAAAGAGGCTAAAATTATCTATCCCACTCAGCAAGACATCATTTCCACTGACAAGTACTTAGAGTATGTGCTCACATGCACCACTCATAAAATGATCATTATCAAGTGCCAGTTTTGTTAATTAGTTAGTTAAATTAAACTAATATAGTTAAATTAAAATGATTATGAAAAGTGTTGTGAATTATGTAGGTAAGGTTGACAGATGGTTTTCCACTGTTTCAGCTGTTTAATTGCATTTACTCAGGTCCTTCATGGAAATATGTTAAAGTGTGGTTGAGGTCATTCCAGTCTTGGGAATATCTTACAAATAAAACATCCACTAAACATCCATCAAACACTGAACTGTTGCCAAGCCCTTACACTTTTCCTCTCAAGAATTCTAGTTGGCCAAACCCTATTACTCCAAATGCTGTTAATACATTGTAATTATTCACCATTAAGGTTTGCGTAAACCTTGAGAAATGTGAATATTTATAACATGTAGTCTAGAATAGCCTACAGACAATTTTTTTTCTTCTCTCTCAGTAAAGCATAAACATGAACTCGTAAAATAGCATTTTGACTTCTGGTTTCAACAACCTAATGCCAGTGTTCTATGTGTGTGGCGTGAATATGCCAGTGGCTCTTAATGCTGCTCCTTCAGTCCCCTGCGCTCTTAATGTTTTCCATCTTTCCCTGCTCAGAATACCTGACTGACCAAACTCTGAGCTTATTTATAACACTGATATGCAATCAGGTGTGCTAGGACCAGGGATCAATTGATCAATATATGCAATCAGGTGTGCTAGGACCAGGGATCAATAGATCGATATATGCAATCAGGTGTGCTAGGACCAGGGATCAATAGATCAATATATGCAGGGTGAAGGGCTCCAGGAGGAGGACTGTGAAGCCCTGTACGATGTGTCAAACGTAATTGGTCAAGCACACATCGCTGTTGCCTGACCAATACTGAGGTGATGCTGACACTGCACTGATGTCAGATCAGTGCCACATCTATATGATGTTAGTGTGAATAAGATATATGGCCACATCTATATGATGTTAGTGTGAATAAGATATATGGTCACATCTACAGTGGGGAAAATAAGTATTTGAACCCCTGCCGATTTCGCAGGTTTGGCCACTTGCAAAGAAATGTGTGATCTATAATTGTAATGGTAGATGTATTTTAACAGTGTGAAATAGAATATCAACAAACAAATCCAGAAAACGTATTTTACTTATTTTCTGCATCAAATGCAAATTAAGTCATAAATGTTATAAAATGCAGTTTTCTGTTTTTTTTGTTGATATTCTGTTTCTCACTGTTAAAATACACCTACTATTACAATTATAGGTCACTCATTTCTTTGCAAGTGGCCAAACTTGCGAAATTGGCAGGGGTTCAAATACTTATTTTCCCCACTGTATATGATGTTAATGTGAAAAAGATATATGGTCACATCTTTATGATGTAAATGTGAATATAGATATATGGTCATGTGACTGCTGTTTAAAGTTCCTTCCTCTGAGGAAACCATGGAGGAAAGCAGGAAGTGATGCAAGGACAGAGGGACAAAAGACAAACACACATAACTCACTCACTCATAAGCCCCTTTTAAGTAGTTTGACCCACTCACAAAACGAACTCTGGCCCTTTATTTCCTGGTCCATGATTTATATCACATGCATGTGATGTGTCCAAGTTTGGTGTTATGTATGTTGTTTTAACTGTCAACACCACATTGTTTAAAGAACCTAACATTGAGTATCCAATGAGATTTTCAGAGAAGCTTCTTTGCTGGAAAAAAGTTAGTTCGATTTTTGTCCATGGTTACTGGCATACGGTCATGTCAGACCAACGGACTAATAACTCCCTGGTATTTGAGATTGGGATTGTCTGGTCAAAGGGCGCCCTCTAGTGGTGAAGGCTGAGTCTGTCTGAAGCATGGATTCCCTTCATTTACTCGTCACACTTTGGGAACAAGGGCACAGGCTAAGAGACTGGAAATGTTTTGATATGTTTTTGTCACAGACATCATTAGGGAAATGAAAGCTATAAAGTGTTGCCACTTATTTAGCTGTGAAACTGGGAGACAAGATGTGACAAGATGCATTCATTTAATGTTAGCACTCTCTTCTGCCTCTGTTACTCACTCTCAATCTCTCTCTTTCACATTTTCTCTCAATCTTTCTTTCTCTCTCACACACACATACACAAACACACACACACACACACACACACACACACACACACACACACACACGCACAATTTCAGAGCAGTGGCAGTGATCTTTTGAGGTCAGCGATACAGATTCGATTTTTTTTATCAGGAAGTTAACTGATTTTCCATCCTCATTCCTCAACAATAAATGCTACAATTCATTTTTCTTAAATTGTTTCTCTCTGGGAGCAAAGCATCCAGTCCACATAACAATCATCTTCAAATTATGGAATTACTTTTCATAGACTTTTTTCTTAAAGATAAGGTGAGCATCAGAGCAGTACACTTCCAGCAAAAATAACCTTTTGGAAATAGTCTTATTATTATTATTAATAATAATAATAATAATAATAATTCGATATTTATTATTTATTATTGTTTTTATTTTTAGTATTATAATAATACATCAGAATTGTATAGCACTTTTCAAAGACGCTTTACATACTGTGGGATAAAAGAAAGCAAACAGTAAACTCTGTTTACAAAGACATAAAAAGGTAAAAAGAAAAGAAAAGAATAAAAACATGGGGTGGGGTGGGGGTTTAGTTTGGGAAGGCAAGGCTGAAGAGGTGGGTTAGTTTGGGAAGGCAAGGCTGAAGAGGGGGGTTAGTTTGGGAAGGCAAGGCTGAAGAGGTGGGTTTTGAGGGCCTTTTTAAATGATGACAGTGCAGGGGCATTTTTTTATGTGGTGTGGTAATGAGTTCCACAGGGAGGGGGCGCCAACCGAAAACAAACTGGTAAGAAGGTGGGCGGCAGAGTTCTGTATGTACTGGAGTTTATTAAGGACTTCATTTGTGGTACCATAGAGGATACTGTTGCAGTAGTCAATCCTGGATGTTACAAATGCATGAATTACTGTTTCTGCAGGAGTGGGTGACAGTGAGGGTCGGAGGCAGGCAATGTTATGGAGGTGGAGGAAAGCTGTTTTGGTGGTTGACATGGAGCAGAAATGAGAGGTTGGGGTCAAAGGTGGCTCCCAGGTTACAGATTTGCGTGGAGGGGGTGACAATGGAGCCATCAATATGGAGTGTGGAATCCTGAGTAGGGCGGGTAAGGGAGTCTGGGCCAATGATTAAGATTTCAGACTTATTGCAGTTGCGTTTCAAGTTTCTTTGCATCCATGTTGTAATGTCCATTAGGCAAGTGGTGAGGGTAGAGTGGGTGGCAGCAGTGATGGTCTGGGAGGAGAGGTAGAGCTGAGTATCATCGGTATAACAGTGAAACTGGAGGCCATGGTGGCGGAGGATCTGTCCAAGTGGGAGCATGTAGAGGATGAAGAGAAGGGGACCAAGCACCGAACCCTGGGGGACGCCATAGGTGACAGGAACTATGGTTGATTTGCAGTTGTTGATTGAAATAAATTGATGTCTGTCGGAGAGGTAGGACTGGAACCAGGAGAGGGCAGTGTCAGTAATACCAAAGGCAACGCTGAGGTCAATAAGGATGAGGATGCTGATGGAACCAGAGTCTGAGGATAGCAGTAGGTAATTTGTGACTTTGATCAGAGCTGGCCAGACTGAAAAGGCTCATAAAGGTCATTGGAGTCGAGGTGGGATTTTATCTGAGTGGCAACAACTCTCGTTGGAGATGGGCCGCAAGTTATTGGGGGAGTCAGGGTCAAGTCCAGGTTTTTTGAGTATGAGGGTGACTGTGGCAAGCTTTAAGGTGGAGGGGACGCAGCCAGAAGACAGGGAGGAGTTTAGAGTTTTGGTGATGAGTGGACAGAATGTGGGGAGACAGGTCTTGATGAGGGTGGAGGGGAAAGGGTCCAAGGCACTGGTAGATGACTTCATACCATAGCCAGGTAAAGTGACAGAGAGTTTCTCAGTTTCTGTACAATCTTTGCAGTATGATCTCAAGATTGTACTGTACTGGGCCTACTAGACCCAGGCTGATTGATAATGTCAATGTTCAGTCTTGAACCGAATCGATACATAATGTCCATTGTTAACATTGAATGGCATGGAATGTGCTAAATATTTCTCTTTGTGAAGGTAAATGTGAGCTTGTTTGAAGTTAAATGTATATTTGTAAGGTCTCAGAACTTGTGAATTTCAAAATGAGGAAACGTGCATTGCTGCTCATCGGCATGTAAGTTACCAGCAAGATATATATTTTTATGCCGCATCGAGCTGCATACAGAAAAAACAGACAGACGCTGGCGCAAAACCACATTCAGCAGAAGTTGCGATGCACGATGCTGTTTGCAGGGCTGCTGACCATGATGAGGAGGCTTGACTTGTCCCCAGAGCTGACCACAGAAGGAAACAGGCAGAGCCGTGCTACGGTCATGATACCTCTCATGAACAAGAAGCGTTGTGGTCACTTGAAAATGTCACATCTGGTGATGTTTTTGTCACGGACAGTATGAACACTTATCCTTTAAAATGTAGTGTATGTGGCTCCAAAGCTGACTTAATTAAAGATGCAGTCTATTGAACCCTCTTTTATTTAACATCAACATCATTATGATCCCTGTGTCATATGATTATCACCATATATAAAACAAATATATATCACTGTATAATCATGTAGGCTATCCGTGTAGGCTATCCAAACCCTTATACAGATTAAAGGTTAAGAACCCTAGTCTTGGATCATGACACAATTTCGACATGCATTTAGAGCACATGTGTCAAACTGTGTCCGGCCCGCCAAGTGATTTCATCCGGCCCGCCGGCTCCTCGGAATGTTGCAAAAAGTTCCAACTACGGGGAAAGATCTCTTTGAAGAGGTATCCAAATGTGTAAATGAAATGGGGCTGCCTTGGGACAAACTTGTTGGACTGAAAATTTGCAGAAAAGTAAGGGCATAAGAAATTAATGCCACTGATGATTATTTTATTTTGAAAAATATGTGTTTATAGGCAATAACTAAAAGGCTTAATCTTTTGGCCGCTTGTCCCAGATTCAGTAGGCCTATGTTAAACTTAAGTTCATGTTTACATATGAAAAAATATAACATATTTTTTTTCAATAAATATTGAATATCTCCGGCCCTCGACTTGTACGCAGTTTTTAATTTTGGCCCTCTGCGAATTTGAGTTTGAGACCCCTGAATGAACTTCCCCTTTACAATGTCTACTGTGGTGACTCATGATTAATTAGTGCCTTCTCGGTAAAAACCTTACTTGTGAAACATGTGAAGACGAAATTAAAGTGTGAAGAATATTTAGCGGCCATGACTCACTGTGACCTGCAAGCCCAGCTGTTGTTGCTAGGTTATCTAGGCCTGAGAGTCCAGTCCTTGTGGTTCATGTGGTCACGGTTAGTATGAGTTCCTGGAAGTGACCTTTGCCTGTTACTCAGTTTCAGATTCTGCGTAACTTTGGATACTTAGCTCTGCCTGCCCGATTGGTGACTTTGTGTCACACCCGTTGCCCGGTAACTGTTTTCTGACCACTGGCCTGCTCTCACTCTGTAGATTCTGCCTCTGCCTTGACTTTTTGTTTGTGTGTGTGTGTGTGTGTGTGTGTGTGTGTGTGTGTGTGTGTGTGTGTGTGTGTGTGTGTGTGTGAACCACTGGACAAACATTTCTCACAACTGCGGTATCGAGTCTGCTTTTGGGTCCACAGCATCATACCCCTGGCCTCATCGGCTGTGTCAAGAAACTCGTTTTTAAGAGATAGCATATGAGATGAAGGACAGATAAACAGCGGTCATTCCTACAGCTGTCCAGGGAACTCACTATGCAGTTCTGTGATCTTGGTCCACACCCCCATGTCTGAAAAGGAACCCTGATCATTAACACTTGGGGGCCTTAGCAGATTACTGTTGCCCACAAGTACAAAATACTATGAAAAACATTACCTACACTGCTTTGTGATGTCACCAACCATAATGGAGGACTACTGAGTTTATGGTCCCTACTTTGAAGATGATAACTGCTGGCGAAACACGGGATTTACATTTACATTTAGTCATTTAGCAGACGCTTTTATCCAAAGCGACTTACATATGTGTGACTTACAATGTATACACATTTTACATTTACACTGATGGCACACTGCACATCAGGAGCAATTAGGGGTTCAGTGTCTTGCTCAAGGACGCTTCGACAGGGAATCGAACTAGCAACCTTCTGATTACTAAACGACTTCTCTACCTCCTGCGCCAAAGCTGGGGCACACTCGCACACCATGAGGGGGGAAAAAACCAAAAAGGGGGGAAGAAGAAAAGAGAGGAAAAAAGAGAGAAAAAAGGGAAAAGGAGGGGAAAAAAGAAGGCAGGGATTTTGTATGGCCTAATCCTCCATGAGTAAAGTTTTTTAATGTTGATGTACATCATAAATTATTTTTAAAACATTTAACTTCTGATTTTGCATGCATTACTATGAGAGCAGAGGTTTCAGGTTCGAGTCCCACCGTTGGCAGAAATTGAGGTTTGCATTATTTCATGCAAAGCTCATTTTCATTATTGGAAATCACAATTTGTTTTCATATTACCTTTTATTAACCTTATATTAGTGAGATATGGATAATTCTACATTGAATATTTCAATACATATATGCATTTATGAGAGAAGACCCCAAAGTTCCCGGTTCGAGTCCCACCGTTAGCATAAATTTAGCTGTGCATTATTTACTGCAAAGTTCAATTTTTACTGGAAATCACAATTTGTTTGCATATTACTTTTAATTTACCTTATATTAGTGAGATATTTATAAATCTACATTGAATATTTCAATGCAAGTTAATGTACAGTTATGTGTGAGGTACTTTAATTGTTTCACAAAATATTTGTGTTCCAATTAATACGTCCTTCTATTCACAAAAGAACAATGTATAAATCTTTGTTGTAAACAAACTTTTATTTGCAATAACAAATTCAACAACAACAACTATAGCATAATATATATATACAATATAATAATATATATCAGAAAACATATACAGAACTATATACAGAAAGTGTGAAACTGGGAGGGAAAGGGGTTGAGGGGCACTAAGCCTCTGGGGGGGGGGGGACAATTTATTCAATTTATTCATTTATTTTTCATGCATTTTTTTTTTATCCTCCAACCACTGCTCCTTGGGAACAGCCTCTACAGAGGGGCAGTATATAATGTCCTTGTACTGGCTGTGTCCAGTCTCCGCTGTCCTGAACTGCCCGCATTTCTTGCACGTGTTGCGCAGAACACCGCAGGTCCGTTTTCGGACTGGAGCAGGAGCGGCAGAGGAGAGGCTGGCACCCAGAGCCTGTGGAGCAGCACCCAGCACAGGCTCCTGTGAGGTCACTGGACCCAGCATGAACAGCTGAGGGCCCGAGGGTGGAGCAGGGAAGAGTTCTCGCTGGGGGCACGAGTTCACAGCCGCCAGTGCGACGGCGGACGATACCTTCCTCTTCACCTGTGCCTGGCCCACGGTGCTGCCAGCCTGGGGGTACTGGTGAACTGGGCCTGGTTGGGGGGGGTGCAGATGGTGGGCACACATTAGCAGGGAGGAGAGGGTCAGTCGCCACAGACAAGTGGCTGGGCAGGTCCAGTCCTTGCACCACCACGTTGCCCTGCCTCTACACCCTCTTGTTGTCCCACTGTACCAGGGTGGGTGGTGTGGCTCACGTCTACAGCAGCCCGTGAGAAAAGACAAAAACATGAGTGTGAATATGTATGACAGGGCACAGAGGGAAAGTAGTAAGACAATAAATATTCCTGACCTGCTGGTTGGTGCGGGCCAGAGAGAGCTGGTGCCTCAGCTCCACCAGATACTCTGCCATGCTGTCAACTCGGTCCATGCCTGGCACCCCAGAGTCATCCACAGCCTGAGAAAGAAAAAAAAACATAAAAACTGATGAGTGACACATTTTGTAAACAGATGTGGGACAAAATGCAGATACAGTGATTTTACTTCTTTACACACAATTATGAATGTACATAACCCAGACTCATCAGGAGAGGCTTGGACACCTGGCTGCAGCATGGTGGAAGCAGTCAGGGAGGAGCTTGGAGGCAGCAGCAGTCAGGTTCCCCACCCACCAGTTCCTGCAGCAGCCCCTCAATAAGGCTGATGGCGGCCTCCACGCCGCATGTCCTCCTGCAGCAGTACTGGCTCAACTCCCTCCTACTTATTCTCCTGTCCACCAGAAGATCAGTAAGGGCTAGCACCCCTTCCTGCCTGAGCTGCTCCCTCGTCATCTGCCGCAACAGAGCGAGGTCCCCTGCATCCCACTCAAAGGTGCATGCAGACAGGCAGCCCATGAAGGTGTGGTAGAGCATCGGTGGTGGTGCCGCCGACAGCCCGCCTCCTCATGAAGTGCCAGGTGTACCTGGTCTGCAGCTTACTCGCCCCCTCACTCACGCAGCGGCCACAGTCCACGTATAGCAGGACTGGGGGTGGAACAGCTGCTTGGTGGTACCGCTCCATCACTCCATCCTGTCCAGTCCCAGCCCCTCCTGCACTGTCACGACACTGGTTAGGATCTAGCCAACCTCGTTGCCAATGGAGGTCATCCAAAGAGCTGTCCCCCTGCCACGGCCAGTCAGCTTCTTTGTGATCTGAAATTTGATAACAGTGATGTTTAATATTACGCACTTTTTTTCCCTACAGCAGTAAGTGTATGTAGAATAAATACACAGCACACATTTATAATAACTGCTTATAATTTAAATCAATGTTATTAGCTAACTAACTAGAACCATACAACAGGTACAATAAGCAAATAGGTACAGTAGTCAACAAGTAAACACTGAATGTGAGCATGCTTTGAACAATACAGTGACACTGCAGCACATAAACATACACTATTGTACCGTTATCGTTATCAATAGCAATCATATTATGCATGATCAGTTACAGTAGTTGTATGATATACGAGAAACGACGCTTAACACCGCTGGTCAGGCGTCATACACAGATAGCAAGCTAACTAGATGGTTAGCTTACTGATACAAGCTTTCAACAACTACTTTAATCACTGCCAATACTCGGCCGTTTGGCTGTTTCAGCTCAGAGTAACATTATAGTAGTTACACATGGCTGTTTCCATTCATAACAATGTTGTAGTTATAAGACGTAGCATAATCTAGTTCATAATGTAACCGTTACATCGGTGCACGTATCTTTAGTGAAAGCGTTAACGTTAGTTAGGCTTGTCAATCAATACAATATGGAAATGAAACGTGTGTCCGTCTAAGAGAAAAATAAAAACATGTCATGGTTACTTACTTACTTACTTTGACTTTGACGAGTTGTCGTAGCTTCAGCCATCTTGAGGAGCTTGCGTCTGCGTAACTTGGCAACGTAACGTCACACAAGTTCAAGCCAAGTTCTCGAGTATGAAGAGAAGCGCCGCTATTGGCCCAGGTCCATTCTCGTTCCGCGGCTTGATTGGATACTGAAAATGGATTTGAAAGGCGAGGATTGGCCGACGAGACCCGAGCGGTCCTGCTCCAAGTAGCGCCAAAGCGCCACTGTCAAAGGTGTGATCAAAGGGCCCTATGTGGGCAGCGCCAGGCTGGAGTTCATTGATAAAAGGTCCGGTTAAAGCCGACCAATAGCATCATGGAGCAACCCCTTTAAACTGAATGCATCGGACGAGATTTTAATGTGAGAAGATGGTAATGTGGCTCTGGACAGTTTTACAAGGAATAAACTGTAGTTCTTCTTCTGTTACAAACAAATACATTTGTTGAAACATAATGTGTAACTTGTCAGATCTGTTTGAAAATGCCCTACCACATCCCTTCCAACTGACTTATATTGTTTATATTGTTCGAACAACACAACTGTGGCGTGCTGACATTTGGTTGACAACCTCGAAGGAGATGGCGGACCAATTTAAATAAGGTACCGTTTTTCTCACAGACTTTGTTCTGTTGATGAATTTGAATAGCTGGACCAACCTGAATGCAATCTTTGCATTTTGTCACGGCCAAGAAAAGAGATATTTTGCAGAAAATGTGCTGGTGTTGCGCTGCATTTTTTCTTCTGCCTTAGTCTAATTCGACTACAATATGCGAATAGAAATAACAAGATCACTATCGCGTCATGGATGACGCATCATTTTTTTTTTTTTTGTTAAAGCCTGCCAGGATGTGTTTACAGGATGTGTTTACAAGAATACCTGAGCTGGATTAATTGCATTAACTCATAACACAGGTTTGCTCCTGATTCCTTGCTCATTACAGAATGCGTCACTCTTCCAAAAAAGGGAACATGATATTTTTTTGCCAGACAGGTGAATCACACTTGAACAGTGAATGTTTGTGATTGGTGCATTCTAATGTTCCCTGTCGGAAAAGAATATTTCGCCACGCCCATATCTGGGCCCTGGTCATTACCCCTGTTGGCCTGACACTGTTAACTTGGGTTTGGCCTTTGCCCTTTCACATCAGATCAAAACATGGCATGAAATATGAAATGATGCACATCAAACTTAAATCTGAGTAATCCAGGGCCATCAAATCTATACATTGTAATTTTGATTTATTAATAAAAATGGCTTTAACAATGAGTAGAATCTTTGTCTCTCTACTTGTTTCTGAAAGATTCTATAGATAGCTGTAGAACCTCACTAAGAAACAAACACTATTCCGCCAATCAACCAACCCATGTTGTAAAGTTTTTTAACCATAAACTGTATTAATTTATACAGCTCAGTGGAAAGTGTTCAGCGGGGAAATGATCTTGCCTCATAATTACATATAACAGAATAATTTCTGTGATGCACGCCCTATCGCTCAGAAGGACAAGAGAGCATGCCATTCCTCACAGCAGCCCAACAACAGGAAGTTTATGTATTTATAGAGGTATGTAAGTGTCAAACCACACGGGCCTTAGTGCAGGGGCCTCGGTTTTTGCGGAAAATGTGACGCTATTGCAGAGAAGTCCAATCATATTCACTCATTGTGTTCACTCAAGATGACAAACATAGACATTTAGAATGACATTTAGAATATATAACATTTGCAACATACACTGTGTATATGACAGGCATATTGAAATTATTCTATACAATCATATGACAATTAAAAAACCACAAAGGTGGATATTCAATTCGCACAAATATAATTTGGTGCATAACAGTTATATACATCTGATCATATTACATTTTGTGCATATTAAAATCACTTTTGTATTATAAAGTGGCAAACCTCTTACAACTACCTCATATATGTTACAGGTACACACAGATGAAGTACTGTATGTTAGTTTTGTTTGATCTACCCTGTATAAAAAGAAAGCAGTTTCTGGAAAGACAGCCAAAGGAGAATTGGCTGAGTATATTCATTCCTATGAAAGGTTAATAACTACATGACCCTTTGCTCCATGGATCACTACGGTCTTAAACGAACATTTCACAATCTGATGCTGCATTCGATCTCAATGACCAAAATGTTTGTGTTACACGAGTGAATGATACGTCAAAATGCTTCACACATTGGATTTAAACATCATTCAAAACATAAATTAAATAAATTCAAACCGGTTTAATTTTTCAAGCAAGCAAGTTTGTACACACAGGCTAATGAATTTCAGTGCACTTGTCAAATGAAAATATGAAGCTGGCGTGCCAGTGTTGATTCTTACTGAAGGGGGGTGGTAGGATGTGGGTTATTTGGGTGAAGCAAGTAGGCAGAGTTGTTGAGTACCTGGGCAGAGGAGTGAGACATAGAGGTGGCCCTCTGGGGCCTCATCTGCTCATAAACAGAATCAGGGCAATGTGCTGGGGGTCCAACGGCAGACTGGGGATGACACCTGTTCTTTCCATTGCACCTCTTCACCTGTGAGGACCAGACAGAATCAGAGAGGAAACAAAGAGAGAGAAAGAAAGAGAGAGAGAGGGGGAGGTGGAGAGATGAGATACAAGCCCGCGGAGAAGAAAAACAAGCTGTGACTCATGGCTCTAGTCGAGTATTTAGTCCGTCTTCGATTTGCTAATTGTGTAACTGTAACTTCCACGAATCCGACCCTGGTCTCTGTGTTTCTACTGTGTGTGCTGGGCACCTGTGATGGCATGGTGATGGCATGGTGCCAGTGTGTGTGCTGGGCACCTGTTATGGTGGTGATGGCATGGTGCCAGTGTGTGTGCTGGGCACCTGTGATGGTGGTGATGTCATGGTGCCAGTGTGTGTGCTGGGCACCTGGGATGGCATGGTGCCAGTGTGTGTGCTGGGCACCTGTGATGGTGGTTATGGCATGGTGCCAGTGTGCGCCTGCACTCACCAAGATGAGCAGGATAATGAGCACCAGCAGAACCAGTGAGCAGAAAGTGACAGCACCCACGATCCACAAGGTGGCCGTCTGACTGGACTCCTCTGTGCTGGTGGTTGCGTATGGCCCATGTGTGGGGCACACCTTCTCCGGGCCTGAGTTAAATGAACAACAATAATCCACTTTGTGACAACATTGAAAAACGGAGGATGGGAAATTCAGTGTAAATGCTATGCTAACCTCTAAAATATTTGACCAAATCACAAAATGAATTTCAGAGATCAAAATAAATGTATGCTTACCATTGACCACCAACAATGTTCCACCCTCTTTGTTTTCAGTTGCATGGCTTATTTCTTTAACATGTCTCAGGTACTGGCACCAGAAAACTCCAGTGTCATCTACGGTTAGGTTGCTAATTGTGGCCCTCAGCTTGTTGAAGCCTGTAACTTCAACCTTGTCCTTGTAGGCTACCGTGCGACTCGGAACCCCCTCTTTAAGGAGATAGAACAGCGACTGGCGTTGGTGGTAGCTCTTGTAAAGAAACACTGCATGTTGATTTGGTTTATCAGTGGAGCAAGTTATTTCTATCTTTTCCCCAATCCGTCTCCATTCTACATTTGAACCTTTGAAGAGAATCACATAGGAAGACAGTTAACATTCATGTAAGCCAATATCATGTTCATTTCATGCTAACACATCTGTTGTATATTTCTTGATTTAACTGTATCACTCACACTGAAATACTGTTTCAAATTATGCTTAATTCTTCACCTGATTCAGTACAACAACCCTTTTGTGAACTTCAATAATTCAGCAATTTGACAGTTTTGAAGTAGGCTATAGTACCTGTGACGAAACAGACCCAGAAGGAGACCTGCAGCAGGATGTGGAGGCGTCGCCACAGACACTCCATCATCTGATTTGTGGCGCCTCAGCAGCTCAGACTGACAGTTATGAAGACAGGAAGTACAGATACACACAGCGAGGAGGTACCATTTTTGCATATTTTAAAGGTGTGTTGTTAAGTGTTGTTAATTTCTAAAATACGTAAAACTCGGATATTCCTGAGATTAGATTTGCACTTGTTGTATGTATGTTAAAATACTTTGTGAATTTCCCTTATTTTGTATAAAACCAATCATTAAAAGGAGCCATTAAACCTCGTGTAGCAGGAAGGGTTAATTTGACGTCGTCACGGCACCGCTTGTTCACTTCTCCTCCTCTTTTCTAGCAGCGCTTTCTCCGATCGCCACTCTGCTGTATGGTGGCTGGGTTCGCCATAACGTCAATCAATCCAGTTTTAGCCTACTCGAGCTGCTCCTAATGTGTGTGTGTGATTTGTCTGCATGTGTGGCAGTGGCGTTTCTACATTAGGGGCACATGGGGCACTGCCCCACCAGATCCAGATGGCGCTGTGGTGCAGAAAGCTCAATACATCTGTGTTTTGTGGCAAAGTATATCTTATTGGTGGCCAAGCAGCGAAGCTGCGAAGTGACCTAGAGGGTTTCTATGTATTCTTCTTCTCATTATTATTATACATCTTCTTCTGCCATGGGAGTCTATGGCAGCCCCTAGAACCGCATGGTCAGAAGTTGTGAAATTTGGCACACTCTTTGGGACCAGTCCCCTCATCAATTTCACCAAGTTTCATGTCTCCCATTCGAACCCTCTAGCGCCACCAATGGTTCAAAGTTTGTTTCGAATCCAGCCAAAGCCGACGAGCTTGTCATGTCTCTGATTCTCTGTTTAGCGACACTGTACGCCACTGCAAAGGAAGCCAGGTACACCGCTGTCGATAGCTACCTGTAGTCAAGCTGTATATAGTCAATGCAATCCTCACACAAACTATCAAAATTATTTTTGATTTTCAAAACCGTTTGTCCGGTACAGCCAATCGAAATCGGCAGCTGAGCCGCCAAACAGAAAGTTGTGTCGTATCTCAGCAAATCTTTGATGGATTCACGACAAACTTGCTGCGTGTACTCGGAACCCTCTTCTGAGGATGTCGAAAGTTTCCTCTGGGTCATCTGACCTGCTTGGCCACCCCATTGCTGTATGCAGCTATATTTTTATTTAATATGCAAAATAGCGATTCAATTGTAAATGTGTGTGTGAATAAACTAGACTCACAAGCATTATTTGAACTATGTGTCTATCTAATCTTTTTATTTTATTGCAATCTATTTTATTACTTTGTTGCTGTATTATAAGCAACATCTTTGTGTCGCGCTGAGAACTGAAGCATGTAAAATGTAATTGAAATAGGATTTCTGCTCCCTGCCGGCACTCAAAATGCAGCTCATAGCCTATGCCTACCTGGGTATATAGGAAATTGCTTATATAATAATATAATAATATAATAATCAGCTAGCTCTATTTTTGTGACGATGACTTGACGTCATACAAAATTGCCCTACCAAAAATTTCAGGCTAAAATCGCCACATAATTTACTTGTTAAACACTTTTATTCAATGCTACATAATCCATGCTACATATATAACAATTGCAACATACACTGTGTATATGACAGGCATATTGAAATTAATCTATACAATCATATGACAATTAAAAAACCACAAAGGTGGATATTCAATTCGCACAAATATAATGTGGTGCATAACAGTTATATACATCTGATCATATTACATTTTGTGCATATTAAAATCAGTTTTGTATTATAAAGTGGCAAACCTCTTACAACTACCTCATATATGTTACAGGTACACACAGATGAAGTACTGTATGTTAGTTTTGTTTGATCTACCCTGTATAAAAAGAAAGCAGTTTCTGGAAAGACAGCCAAAGGAGAATTGGCTGAGTATATCCATTCCTATGAAAGGTTAATAACTACATGACCCTTTGCTCCATGTATCACTACGGTCTTACACGAACATTTCACAATCTGATGCTGCATTCGATCTCAATGACCAAAATGTTTGTGTTACACGAGTGAATGATACATCAAAATGCTTCACACATTGGATTTAAACATAATTCAAAACATAAATTAAATAAATTCAAACCGGTTTAATTTTTCAAGCAAGCAAGTTTGGACACACAGGCTAATGAATTTCAGTGCACTTGTCAAATGAAAATATGAAGCTGGCGTGCCAGTGTTGATTCTTACTGAAGGGGGGTGGTAGGATGTGGGTTATTTGGGTGAAGCTAGTAGGTAGGGTTGATGAGTACCCGGGCAGAGGAGTGAGACATAGAGGTGGCCCTCTGTGGAGACATAGAGGTGGCCCTCTGTGGAGACATAGAGGTGGCCCTCTGGGGCCTCATCTGCTCATAAACAGAATCGGAGCGATGTGCTGGGGGTCCAACGGCAGACTGGGGATGACACCTGTACTTTCCATTGTGTACACAGCACCTCTTCACCTGTGAGGACCAGACAGAATCAGAGAGGAAACAAAGAAAGAAAGAGAGAGAGGGGGAGGTGGAGAGATGAGATACAAGCCCGTGGGGAAGAAAAACAAGCTGTGACTCATGGCTCTAGTCGAGTATTTAGTCCGTCTTCGACTTGCTAATTGTGTAACTGTAACTTCCACGAATCCGACCCTGGTCTCTGTGTTCCTACTGTGTCACTCACCGAGATGAGCAGGATAATGAGCACCAGCAGAACCAGTGAGCAGACGGTGACAGCACCCACGATCCACAAGGTCTGACTGGACTCCTCTGTGCTGGTGGTTGCGTATGGCCCATGTGTGGGGCACACCTTCTCCGGCCCTGAGTTAAATGAACAACAATAATCCACTTTGTGACAACATTGAAAAATGGAGGATGGGAAATTTAGTGTAAATACTTTGCCAACCCCTAAAATATTTGACCAAATCACAAAATGAATTTCAGAGATCAAAATAAATATATACTTACCATTGACCACCAACAATGTTTCACCCTCTTTGTTTTCAGTTTCATGGTTTGTTGGTCCATCATGTCTCAAGTACTGGCACCAGAAAACTCCAGTGTCATTTACGGTTAGGTTGCTAATTGTGGCTCTCAGCTTGTTGAAGCCTGTAACTTTAACCTTGTCCTTGTAGGCTACCGTGCGACTCGGAACCCCCTCTTTAAGGAGATAGAACACCGACTGCCTTTGGTGGTAGCTCTTGTAAAGATACACTGCACTTTGAGTTGGTTTATCAGTGGAGCAAGTTATTACTATCTTTTCCCCAACCCGTCTCCATTCTACATTTGAACCTTTGAAGAGAATCACATAGGAAGACAGTAAACATTCATGTAAGCCAAAATCATGTTCATTTCATGCTAACACATCTGTTGTATATTTCTCGATTTTACTGTACCACTCACACTGAAATACTGTTTCAAATTATGCTTAATTCTTCACCTGATTCAGTAAAACAACCTCTTGTGAACTTCAATAATTCATCAATTTGACAGTTTTGAAGTAGGCTATAGTACCTGTGACGAAACAGACCCAGAAGGAGACCTGTAGCAGGATGTGGAGGCGTCGCCACAGACACTCCATCATCTGATTTGTGGCGCCTCGGCAGCTCACACTGACAGTTATGAAGACAGGAAGTACTGACGCACACAGCGCAGAGGTACCATTTTTGCATATTTTAAAAGTGTGTTGTTCATTGTTGTTAATTTCTGAAATACATAGAATTCGGCTGAGATTAGATTTGCACAAGTTGTATGTATATTAAAATACTTTGTGAATTTCCCTTATTTTGAATAAAACCACTAATTAAAAGGAGCCATTAAACCTCGTGTAGCAGGAAGGGTTAATTTTACGTCACGACACCACTTGTTCACTTCTCCCCGCCCTATCTATTCTATGGCTGATAACGCTGTTTTGCTTCTCGTCTCCTCCTCCTTCCTAGCAGCGCTTACTCCGATTGCCACTCTGCTGTATGGTGGCTGGGTTTGCCATAACGTCCTCTAATCCAGTTTTAGCGTACTCGTGCTGCTGCTGATGTGTGTGCCCTGTTTGTCTGTCACTGACCACTCACTTGGTGAGTGGATTACACGTACCATATTTAGTTTCCCCATTTTGCTTACTTTCCTGTTGGCTATTTATTGTTGATGTTTTGTTAGTTGCTTTGCATTTATTTTCTGTGTAACTAATAGCTTTCTTAATGTGCTGCTGCCTGTAACCTGCTTTGGCAACAGGGCCTAAATTTGTTTGGTTTTGGTCGTTTTGCATTCAATATCCTTTTGCTTGTGCTGGGTGGTCAGTGGTGGCAGTATGTTTGGTGTGACCTCCAGAGGTACTGCCCTCACTACCTAATAATCTGCCCCTACTGGTAGGCCTCAATCCAGTTTATATTCTGACTAACAAGACTGGAGTATAACAGTAAACTGAACAAGTAACAAAATAAAAAAAAAGATATTTATGATAAAGAGAAACAGTCCATGATAGGAATCAAAACTATGGAAAACTCTGGAAACTCTTTAGAAACTCTTTACAAAACAAAAAATACCTAGACCTTGAAATACGAAAGAGCAGGAACCAACGCAGGGAGCTGATAGCCTGGAGCTTGATGAGGGAACAGGAACAGACTGGTGGGAGTTGAGTCCATAGAACACGAGACCAGACAAGTGAACAAGTGAAGGGAGTGAGGAGAGTACATAGTGTGGTGGAGGGAGTGACAGGTGTGCATGATTAGGGAATCAGGGGACTGGGAATGTGACTGAGGCAGGTGAGTTGAATCAGGAGGGGGCGTGGCAGGAGTAGAGTTCAGCGCTGGCGTGACACACAGCTTCCTGTAAAAGATTACATGCAGACATTCCCCTTTTGGGAGAGCAAAATCATGTAGTCAAAATTATGTGTATAAATGCCTAATTGTAGCACTGATTGAGCATTACATTGAATGTACAGCACTTAAAAGTGCACAATACCTGGTTGCAGAAAAGAGCAATTCAGCAGCCATCTCTTAGAAAGCCATCACAGCTTCCTAATAGTAGATCTATTGCATTCATTGGACATGTGATAGTAATTAAAACATACAGAAATATAGATTGGAGCTAAGTTTGCAATCATGTGTCAGGATGTATCAATGCAACTCAAGTGAGCTAAGGACAAGTTTTGGATTCATGTGAATTCATGAAGACTACAATATTCAGACCGACCCCCATAATGTGCACACCAAACACTGGTGAAGAACAGACATGTGAAGGTGAGGAAAAGCCTACAAACAGTTTTGCTATGGAACCCAAGATACAAAGGAAGCACTGGTTTATCAATCTGGTTCTGGTTGGTCGTTTTGAATTCAGTCTCGGTGGATTCTTGAAAATGGAATTAGGAGCACTAGGTGGCGCCAGAGGACCATACTTTATTCAGAGATTATCTGTCTCATACACCGCTGTCAGGACAGACTGACAGTTCCAACATATGGGACAAAAAGTAATTTTATACAGGTTACCTACTGCAACCTTAAGTGTCGTCACAGTCTTCAACATACTGTATAAAAAAAAATTAAGATCCATGGGTAAAACGTCTCCGTTTGATACAAATAAACAAAACAAAAAAGGCTACTTTTAATTATAATAATAATAAAAACAATTGTTTAATATTCAACCAAAGCATTAGGTTTTTGTAAGATCCATGGGTAACACGTCTGTATCAAAAAAGGGGGATATGTGATTGATGAATCCCAAAAGGATCTGTATGCTGATAACTGAATAGGTGACAATCGCCACAGGTTTGTCCGGTTAGAACATGAATGGATGCCAAAGTCCCATTGATGACGGATGAACTGTATTTCCACACACACACACACTCGAGACATGAATTGAATGTTGACCGTGAATATAATTATCCTTGTAAGAGACTTATATTCAACTGGATGATAATGAATGATTGAAGGCCGTGATTGAGTTATCCGTGAAATGACTGATACAATGATCCGTGAATATTGATGGACATCCTTGTTTGAATGTTTGATGTTTGAATGCTTGTGTTGAATTGTTTGATGAATCCTTGTTTGAACCGTGGTTTCTATGAATGACATGACACCATTTTAACACCACTGTACAATGCATCCATGTCTTCCTGATTCTATTCAATATTACATCTACACCAGATTGACGGAGGTCTGCTGATCTAGCCATGGCAAGCAGCCTAATAACAACCAGTTTAGATCTGTATTTTGGATATATATTTCCCAGGGTGTAGTATACCATTAACAATTCGTTTTTCGATGCAAAGGATCCTATTGGATTACAGATCTCTCTTTCCTCCGTGCACAAAACAATCTGCAATTTAGCATTGCTGTCTTTAGCCCTAGTGAAGACTTTACATTGCCCACCCCCCTCCCCACACTATGCTTTACCTCCAATTGATGATACTGATTTCATTTTCATTTTGAGGCCATTTCTATCTCACTTTAGAGCTTCTGATTTTTATTAAATAACCTAATTATTATGATTAATAGATCTATCAAGAAAAGATGATCTAATGAGAATATCTGGTATTTGGAGAGTCCTATAGATGACCCAGAGTGTAAAATAGTAGACGTGTGTGTGTTGGGTTTGTCCCTCCTGTAAAACTATTGTGAATTATAAAGTTTTTATTCAATGAAGAATGTGTATGCTGGCTAAGAAGTCTGGGCTATTGCAGTGCTCTTGATCTCCAGGGTGAAGATGGGATGGTGTCGGTCTATGTCATAACTTGTAACAAGTGTGCAAAATGTGGAAAAAGACATGCAATATTGTCGTCAAATAAATGAAACAGCTTTATTAATAAAATATATAATTTCATATATCATCAGGATTCAATTTCTGCTTTTACTGAAGAATGATCGTATTCTTTTTAAAAATCCGAATCTTTTCTTCTCTGCCTTTTTCTCCTTTTTCTTCAGTTCAGCTTTGTTCCCCTGCAGATCACTCTCTGCAACTTGTTGAGGTATATCATTATCCTGAGGAAAAATAAGAAACCAGTCTTTGAATGTATGAAGTAAGTATGTACAAAAACTTAAAAAGCCATACAATGTCACAAGAAATGATTCAGGTAAATTTTCAATGTCACAAAGTTAAACATCATTCAAGGAAGGCCACAGAAAAGAGTGCAGCCCTGGGAAACAGAGAGAATAGTACCTGGAGTGTGACCACTGCAGTGCCACTGGCCCCATGTGTTTGAAAATGGCCCCATTGTGCCTCGCACACCTCAGATGGACTCTGAAAAAATATAACACATGTCCACATATCAAGTTATTTGTATATTTTATACAGTTAGAAATGCCTCCTCAAGGCAACAGGCAATATCTGGTGCCCAGAAACACAAAAAGCCTGTCTTACCGGTCTGTCCATCTGGATCCTCAGGTCTTTCATGACCTTGTCTTTGCAGACAACAACGGACATAAAAGTGCACAGCAGGGCCTCCTCTCTTTCCCTCATCTCTCTCTCCCACGCTACTCTCTCCTGCACCCTCTCCCTCTTCAGAGCCTCCTCTCTTTCCCTCATCTCTCTCTCCCACGCTACTCTCTCCTGCACCCTCTCCCTCTCCAGAGCCTTCTCCTTATCCCTCATCTCTCTCTCCTGCACCCTCTCCCTCGCCAGAGCCTCCTTTCTCCTCACAATCGCTCTCTCCTCGGCCCACTTCCTCTCCAGAGCCTCCTCCCTATCCCTCATCTCTCTCTTCCTCTCCAGAGCCTCCTCTCTGTCCCGCATCTCACTCTCCAACTCTACTCTCAAATGCACACTCTCCCTCTCCATAGCCCTCAACTTCATTTCATTTTCTTCATTTTTCTCTTGCAGGAGATTCTGCAGGTTCCTGCGGTCCTCCTCAAGAGCAGTGAAAATATCCTCGAGCTCCTTCAGCTCAGCGACCCTGTCTTGCTTTTCCATCTTTCGACAGATCTCCTTCACTTTAACAGAGGCCCTGTTAGCAAGGAAAATGCTGTTTTACAATACGTTCACTTTTAAGTGATAGATTCCACATCTGGTTATATTATATCCACATTGTACTAATATAGGCCTAGTGGATTGGTTAGTTCTAGTTACGGCTCTAATTATGGCTAGCCTGTAGGACGAGCACGGTGAAGTAGTCTAAAATTAAGACGCTGCAAACGGTGTGTCGAGGTATCGGTACTTACATTTGGATGAGATGCTGGTTTTAAAATCAAATGTAAGAGTGAAAACGTGTACAAATCAAGCCATAAATATATTTGCGTGCCGCTTTCCGAAGTAGAATGCAAGAAAATGATTCGAATATTTAGTTGTTTCCATGGTACATATTTAGGAATGGAATTAAAACACGTCATTGTGGGTCAATGTTGTATGACGTCATGTCATTGTCACAAAAATAGAGGTAGCTGATTATTATAAGCAGTAGGCTTATATGGACAGGTAGGCATAGGCTATGGGCTGCATTCTGAGTGCTGGCAGGGAGCAGAAATCCTATTTCAAATATATTTTACATGCTTCAGTGCTCAGCGCGACACAAACGGTGTGTAATACAGCAACAAAGTAAAATAGATTGCAACAAAGTGAAAAGATTAGATAGACACATAGTTCAAATAACTTGCATGCTTTATCAAGCTTGTGGCACACACATACAACATGAAGCGAAAGGCACAACTGAAACAAATAACAGCAACAAATCATGCTGCTAAATGAACAAAACGTACATAAAATGTTGTCTTATAAACAGAAATTATTTCAGGCGGCAACACGGAGGCTGGTTCCAAAACGGTAGAAGACTAGTGATAGCTAACGAGCAGTAACGTTAGTGGCGTAGATCTGTCTAAGTACGATATGTATGATTCTTTTTTTCTTGGTCACGGGTTGCTAGGCAGAATTCAAGGGGCACAATTACAACTGCCCCTAAACCCAATGTAAGTTTTGGGATGTCTCGATCACACTCGCATATTGTTTCGATAGCAACAGTCTTACATTTGCAGCGCTGCCCCAGAGGGCGAGGGACAGCGGAGAGCAGGCAGCATTTCACAGAGCAAGCACAAACACAGAAAAACACACGAATCAAATAACCCAGCACTATAATGCGTGTGAGTCTAGTTTATTCAAACACACACATTTACAATTGAATCGCTACTTTGCATGTTAAATAAGATAAGATATTGTAGCGTAGCTCAGATTCCGTGTTATTGTTATGCCGCGGTGTATTGTGGGAGTACTACACCGCAGCTGTTAGCTTAGCCACAGTGCTATGTGTTGTGTACATAGACATAGTATACATGTCTATGTCTATACTATGTCTATGGTTGTGTATGTCCCATTGTTGTGTGTGTGGTTGATGTAGAATCATTCCTGTTCTGTATTAATGTGTTTTGTACATAACTGACGTGTCAACCGTGTTCCTGTGGTATAGATGTTGTGATTATAATCTTGTGTATCTACTTTTAATCTTTGTACGAGTATGACTTGAGTGTTCGAGAACAGTAAAAAGTTCGGAAACCATTCATCGTCTCGAGCCTCATTCTTATCTTCGCCACAATATATTTTGCCACATATCACAGATATATTGAGCTTTCTGCACCACAGCGTCATCATCTGGATTTGGTGGGGCTGTGCCCCTAATGTAGAAACGCCACTGACACACACACAGGTACATTCTAACACGTTACAGAGGGTACAGACATTTACATTTACATTAAGTCATTTAGCAGACGCTTTTATCCAAAACGACGTATATTCATATCATATTATTTAGCATCGCATTGAATTGCATTGCATTGCGATAGGAGTGAATTGTATCTTATCGCATTAGTAGTTGCTTCATATGGATCTACCCCAGTGGCGCTATCCACTGGTTTGACCGGCTTGATGCAAACTGGACCCGCAGTACAGAAACCACGGCGACCCAGGAGGAAGACAAGAGCTTCAAACTGCAAAGCACGTTCCTGTCAGCGGACCCCTCACACGCACCTTACAGATGTGTTGTGCTTAACAGTGAATGGAAGGCTGAGGACGAGGGAACGATGCCGGGTGAGTAAGACCGTCATCATCATCAAGCCTTTCCTGGTACATGACATGACCAGGTCAACTAGGAGAAGATTCTGATGGGTGGATATTTAGTCCTTGTATTCTCCTACTACCCTAGGTTGACAACAAACTCATAAAAGGCAAGACTTTGTCCTTCTTCAGTTATCACTGATTGCGAATAATACAAATCTCAGAGAGACTCTCTTAACGCTTCTGCCTCTCTTAACGCTTTTCTTGTTGTCAAAACTCCGCAAGTTTTTGTCCTAGAGACATATAAAGATAACCCACATGAACCTTGAACCCGTTTCTTTTCAAATATATACAGTTCGAACTTCGAAAATAAAATATAAATAAGCGCTTTGTAAGGAGAATAGAGCTGATATCATGCACATTTCAGTCTGTGAGTGAGGTTTCTGCTCCTAAGGACCTACCCATTAGCAAATGACAGCTATTCATATGATGGTAATGATATGTTGGTATGATGGTTACTAATGAAGTAATGGTGATTCAGTGATCTCTATTGGGCCATGGTGTGGCGAGATGTCCCAGGTGTCCCAGGTAACTCATCAATATGCATTTGTAGGGACACACATTTTGGAGAGGCACAGGTCACTCTGCTATTATAAATATGTAGTAGTGAAACCACACACACTTTCTGAATGCTAAACTCACATATGTATAGCCAACACCTATGTTTACAAGGTTCAGAGTTCAAAACTCTTGGTCCGAAATCTTTAAAAAAAAAAAAAATTGTACAAATTCTGAGCAGCTCTGAATTGCTGATTTTTACATTTGATTTAAATACAATTTTGTTTTACTACATTCCTTTTACTATAATGTTGTTATTGCTGATGTCTTCTATAACATAATCATATATGCCACTTGTGCATCAATACTTTTAGCTAGGGGAAATATACAAAAACATCAAGGCATGTTAGACTTCCTAAAAAAGTCAAACAGGCCTCTGACCCTGAAGGGTTAAGCTCCTTAACTCTGTGTTCAATGGAATTTTGTCTTTTTTAACATTATTCAAGGCCCTTATGCATATTTTCCTCAATGTGTTTGTATTTCAGTGCTCACATTATCTTTCCTCAATGTGTTTGTATTTCAGTACTCACACTCACCTCATAAAACAATCCTTGTGGGAAACCTTTGGGACAGTGACAAAGTACACAGGCCCAACCGTAAAATCTACTCTCCTAAATCATGTTTCTAACTGGATTACAAATGCAACATGTCTCCATGTGTTGGGACCTTAGTGGAGAAATACATCTGTTGTAAACACAGTACTTAGTAGGTATCATTCTGAATGGTTCTGCAGGTGGCAAAACAAGTGTGTTTTTTTTCGACTATGTCAATGCGGAACAATGAGAAACGCATTTGCTAGCCTTGGCCGTGGGCCATTTTGGCTCGGGCCTAGTGGGAAATTACATTTTAGAGCTATTCAAGGCTGTGTATTGTTACTGTATACCCAGTGGAACTGGAGGATAGGCTTTTGTTAAGACTCAGATAAATGTAGAAAGAACCAGTTTACCACTAACAATATGCCATCTTTTTAAATATTTCAGTTCGGTGATGGACTGTAGAATACTGTGCAGTATTTTCATATACTTTTTACATTTTTGCCATTTAATCAACAGGTGCTCTTCGAAGGCCCTCCGCCCAGCCCATGCTGAGTATGTGTTTTAGGTCATGTTCTGTCCTGGAGTTTTGCCTCTCTTATCTGGGTCCTTTGGTTCATTAATAATAGTTAGTAATAATAGTTAGTTCATTAACCTCTAGTTCATTAACCTCTCGTTCATTAACCTCTCGTTCATTAACCTCTAGTTACTAGTTAAGATGAAGCACTGCACTGACTTTCACTTTTGAGCATTACTGACCAAGGAAGAAGAATCACACTAACAGGTTTATGCTCATGTCAAGCCTACATTCGTGTTCAATCAACCATGAATTTGCCATTGACCTAATTCTAAACTAGCTTCAACTAGTAGGGGAAGACTTTCATGTCTGGCCAAATGAGGAACAGTGAAGGGAAAAGTACAGCCTTCCTCCTTCGGACTTTCAGATCTCTCTTATTGTTGATGCAGCTACTGTGTAGGCTTGGTATACAGCCAGGACTGCGATCAGCACTGTGATTAAAGTGCGTGCGATCAGCACTGTGATTAAAGTGCCTGTTCTTTTGTTATTTCAGGCCCTGAACAGGAATTCTTTGACTGCATCTTTACAAACTCACCTCATAAAACAATCCTTGTGGGGAACCTTTGGGACAGTGACAAAGTACACAGGCCCAACTGTAAAATGTACTCTCCTAAATCATGTTTCTAACTGGATTACAAATGCAACATGTCTCCATGTGTTGGGACCTTAGTGGAGAAATACATCTGTTGTAAACACAGTACAGGTATCATTCTGAGTGGTATTGCAGGTGGCAAAACCTGTGTGTTTTTTTCCACTATGTCAATGCGAAATGTAATAAACACTTTTATTCAATGCTACATAATCAATGCTACATTTATAACGATTGCAACATACACTGGGTACAGTATATGACAGGCATATTGAAAATATTTTCTATACAATCATATGACAATTAACAAACCACAAAAGTGGACATTCAATTCACACAAAGATAATTTGGTGTATAACAGTTATATACATCTGATCATATTACATTTTGTGCATATTAAAATCAGTTTTGTATTATAAAGTGGCAAACCTCTTACAACTACCTCATATATGTTACAGGTACACACAGATGAAGTACTGTATGTTAGTTTTGTTTGATCTACCCGGTATAAAATAAAAGCAGTTTCTGGAAAGACAGCCAAAGGAGAATTGGCTGAGTATATCCATTCCTATGAAAGGTTAATAACTACATGACCCTTTGCTCCATGGATCACGAAGGTCTTACACGAACATTTCACAATCTGATGCTGCATTTGATCTCAATAACTGAAATGTTTGTGTTACACGAGTGAATGATACATCAAAATGCTTTTGAAACAAATTAAACCCGGTTTAACAGAGTATTTCAAGCAAGCAAGCATGTATACGCAGGCTAATACATTTCAGTGCACTTGTCAAATGAAAATATGAAGCTGGCATGCCAGTGTTGATTCTTACTGAAGCGGGGTGGTAGGATGTGGGTTATTTGGGTGAAGCTAGTAGGTAGGGTTGGTGAGTACCTGTACTTTCCTCTGGGGCCTCATCTGCTCATAAACAGAATCGGAGCGATGTGCTGGGGGTCCAACGGCAGACTGGGGATGACACTTGTACTTTCCATTGTGTACACAGCACCTCTTCACCTGTGAGGACCAGACAGAATCAGAGAGGAAACAAAGAAAGAAAGAGAGAGAGAGAGGGGGAGGTGGAGAGATGAGATACAAGCCCGTGGAGAAGAAAAACAAGTTGTGACTCATGGCTCTAGTCGAGTATTTAGTCCGTCTTCGACTTGCTAATTGTGTAACTGTAACTTCCACCAATCCGACCCTGGTCTCTGTGTTCCTACTGTGTCACTCACTGAGATGAGCAGGATAATGAGCACCAGCAGAACCAGTGAGCAGACGGTGACAGCACCCACGATCCACAAGGTCTGACTGGACTCCTCTGTGCTGGTGGATGGATACGACCCATGTGTGGGGCACACCTTCTCCGGCCCTGAGTTAAATTAACAACAATAATCCACTTTGTGACAACATTGAAAAACGGATGATGGTAAATTTAGTGTAAATGCTTTGCTAACCCCTACAATATTTTAGCAAATCACAAAATGAATTTCAGAGATTAAAATAAATGTATGCTTACCATTGACCACCAACAATGTTTCACCCTCTTTGTTTTCAGTTTCATGGTTTGTTGGTCCATCATGTCTCAAGTACTGGCACCAGAAAACTCCAGTGTCATTTACGGTTAGGTTGCTAATTGTGGCTCTCAGCTTGTTGAAGCCTGTAACTTCAACCTTGTCCTTGTAGGCTACCGTGCGACTCGGAACCCCCTCTTTAAGGAGATAGAACACCGACTGGCGTTGGTGGTAGCTCTTATAAAGATACACTGCATTTTGATTTAGTTTATCAGTGGAGCAAGTTATTTCTATCTTTTCCCCAACCCGTCTCCATTCTACATTTGAACCTTTGAAGAGAATCACATAGGAAGACAGTAAACATTCATGTAAGCCAAAATCATGTTCATTTCATGCTAACACATCTGTTGTATATTTCTCGATTTTACTGTACCACTCACACTGAAATACTGTTTCAAATTATGCTTAATTCTTCACCTGATTCAGTAAAACAACCTCTTGTGAACTTCAATAATTCATCAATTTGACAGTTTTGAAGTAGGCTATAGTACCTGTGACGAAACAGACCCAGAAGGAGACCTGCAGCAGGATGTGGAGGCGTCGCCACAGACACTCCATCATCTGATTTGTGGCGCCTCGGCAGCTCACACTGACAGTTATGAAGACAGGAAGTACTGACGCACACAGCGCAGAGGTACCATTTTTGCATATTTTAAAAGTGTGTTGTTCATTGTTGTTAATTTCTGAAATACATAAAATTCGGCTGAGATTAGATTTGCACAAGTTGTATGTATATTAAAATACTTTGTGAATTTCCCTTATTTTGAATAAAACCACTAATTAAAAGGAGCCATTAAACCTCGTGTAGCAGGAAGGGTTAATTTTACGTCACGACACCACTTGTTCACTTCTCCCCGCCCTATCTATTCTATGGCTGATAACGCTGTTTTGCTTCTCGTCTCCTCCTCCTTCCTAGCAGCGCTTACTCCGATTGCCACTCTGCTGTATGGTGGCTGGGTTTGCCATAACGTCCTCTAATCCAGTTTTAGCGTACTCGTGCTGCTGCTGATGTGTGTGTGTTTTGTCTGCATGTGTGTGCCCTGTTTGTCTGTCACTGACCACTCACTTGGTGAGTGGATTACACGTACCATATTTAGTTTCCCCTTTTTGCTTACTTTCCTGTTGGCTATTTATTGTTGATGTTTTGTTAGTTGCTTTGCATTTATTTTCTGTGTAACTAATAGCTTTCTTAATTTGCTGCTGCCTGTAACTTGCTTTGGCAACTGGGCCTACATTTGTTTGGTTTTGGTCGTTTTGCATTCAATATCCTTTTGCTTGTGCTGGGAGGTCAATGGTGGCAGTATGTTTGGTGTGACCTCCAGAGGTACTGCCCTCACTACCTAATAATCTGCCCCTACTGGTAGGCCTCAATCCAGTTTATATTCTGACTAACAAGACTGGAGTATAACAGTAAACTGAACAAGTAACAACATAAAAAAAAAGATATTTATGATAAAGAGAAACAGTCCATGATAGGAATCAAAACTATGGAAAACTCTGGAAACTCTTTAGAAACTCTTTACAAAACAAAAAATACCTAGACCTTCAAATACGAAAACGCAGGGAGCTGATAGTCTGGAGCTTGATGAGGGAACAGGAACAGACTGGTGGGAGTTGAGTCCATAGAACACGAGACCAGACAAGTGAACAAGTGAAGGGAGTGAGGAGAGTACATCGTGTGGTGGAGGGAGTGACAGGTGTGCATGATTAGGGAATCAGGGGACTGGGAATGTGACTGAGGCAGGTGAGTTGAATCAGGAGGGGGCGTGGCAGGAGTAGAGTTCAGCGCTGGCGTGACACACAGCTTCCTGTAAAAGATTACATGCAGACATTCCCCTTTTGGGAAAGCAAAATCATGTAGTCAAAATTATGTGTATAAATGCCTTGTAATTGTAGCACTGATTGAGCATTACATTGAATGTACAGTCATTTAAAACGGACAATACCTGGTTGCAGAAAAGAGCAATTCAGCAGCCATCTCTTAGAAAGCCATCACAGCTTCAGAAGAATGAGACCTGAAGACACTTTCCTAATAGTAGATCTACTGCATTCATTGGACATGTGATAGTAAGTTTGCAATCATGTGTCAGGATGTATCAATGCAACTCAAGTGAGCTAAGGACGAGTTTTGGATTCATGTGAATTCATGAAGACTACAATATTCAGACCACAGACCCCCATAATGTGCACACCAAACACTGGTGAAGAACAGACATTTGAAGGCGAGGAAAAGCCTACAAACAGTTTTGCCATGGAACCCAAGATACAAAGGAAGCACTGGTTTATTAATCTGGCTCTGGTTGGTCGTTTTGAATTCAGTCTCGGTGGATTCTTGCAAATGGAATTAGGAGCACTAGGTGGCGCCAGAGGACCATACTTTATTCAGAGATTATCTGTCTCATACACCGCTGTCAGGACAGACTGACAGTTCCAACATATGGGACAAAAAGTAATTTTATACAGGTTACCTACTGCAACTTTAAGTGTCGTCACAGTCTTCAACATACTGTATAAAAAAAATTAAAGATCCATGGGTAAAACGTCCCCGTTTGATACAAATAAACAAAACAAAAAAGGCTACTTTTAATTATAATAATAATAAAAACAATTGTTTAATATTCAACCAAAGCATTAGGTTTTTGTAAGATCCATGGGTAAGACGTCTGTATAAAATAGGGGGATATGTGATTGATGAATCCCAAAAGGATCTGTATGCTGATAACTGAATAGGTGACAATCGCCACAGGTTTGTCCGGTTAGAACATGAATGGATGCCAAAGTCCCATTGATGACGGATGAACTGTATTTATTTACACAAACACACTCGTGAATTGAATGTTGACCGTGAATATAATTATCCTTGTAAGGGATTTATATTCAACTGGATGATAATGAATGATTGAAGGTCGTGATTGAGTTATCCTTGAAATGACTGATACAATGATCCGTGAATATTGATGGACATTGAACCGTGAATCCGTGAATCCCCGTGGTTTCTATGAATGACATGACACCATTTTAACACCACTGTACAATGCATCCATGTCTTCCTGATTCTATTCAATATTACATCTACACCAGATTGACGGAGGTCTGCTGATCTAGCCATGGCAAGCAGCCTAATAACAACCAGTTTAGATCTGTATTTTGGATTTATATTTCCCAGGGTGTAGTATACCATTAACAATTCGTTTTTCGATGCAAAGGATCCTATTGGATTACAGATCTCTCTTTCATCCGTGCACAAAACAATCTGCAATTTAGCATTGCTGTGTTTAGCCCTAGTGAAGACTTTACATTGCCCACCCCCCTCCCCACACTATGCTTTACCTCCAATTGATGATACTGATTTCATTTTCATTTTGAGGCCATTTCTATCTCACTTTAGAGCTTCTGATTTTTATTAAATAACCTAATTATTATGATTAATAGATTTATCAAGAAAAGATGATCTAATGAGAATATCTGGTATTTGGAGTGTCCTATAGATGACCCAGAGTGTAAAATAGTAGACGTGTGTGTGTTGGGTTTGTCCCTCCTGTAAAACTATTGTGAATTATAAAGTTTTTATTCAATGAAGAATGTGTATGCTGGCTAAGAAGTCTGGGCTATTGCAGTGCTCTTGATCTCCAGGGTGAAGATGGGATGGTGTCGGTCTATGTCATAACTTGTAACAAGTGTGCAAAATGTGGAAAAAGACATGCAATATTGTCGTCAAATAAATGAAACAGCTTTATTAATAAAATATATAATTTCATATATCATCAGGATTCAATTTCTGCTTTTACTGAAGAATGATCGTATTCTTTTTAAAAATCCGAATCTTTTCTTCTCTGCCTTTTTCTCCTTTTTCTTCAGTTCAGCTTTGTTCCCCTGCAGGTCACTCTCTGCAACTTGTTGAGGTATATCATTATCCTGAGGAAAAATAAGAAACCAGTCTTTGAATGTATGAAGTAAGTATGTACAAAAACTTAAAAAGCCATACAATGTCACAAGAAATGATTCAGGTAAATTTTCAATGTCACAAAGTTAAACATCATTCAAGGAAGGCCACAGAAAAGAGTGCAGCCCTGGGAAACAGAGAGAAAAGTACCTGGAGTGTGACCACTGCAGTGCCAGTGGCCCCATGTGTTTGAAAATGGCCCCATTGTGCCTCGCACACCTCAGATGGACTCTGAAAAAATATAACACATGTCCACATATCAAGTTATTTGTATATTTTATACAGTTAGAAATGCCTCCTCAAGGCAACAGGCAATATCTGGTGCCCAGAAACACAAAAAGCCTGTCTTACCGGTCTGTCCATCTGGATCCTCAGGTCTTTCATGACCTTGTCTTTGCAGACAACAACGGACATAAAAGTGCACAGCAGGGCCTCCTCTCTTTCCCTCATCTCTCTCTCCCACTCTACTCTTTCCTGCACCCTCTCCCTCTCCAGAGCCTCCTCCCTATCCCTCATCTCCCTCTCCTGCACCCTCTCCCTGTCCAGAGCCTCCTTTCTCCTCACAATCGCTCTCTCCTCGGCCCACTTCCTCTTCAGAGCCTCCTCCCTATCCCTCATCTCTCTCTTCCTCTCCAGAGCCTCCTCTCTGTCCCGCATCTCACTCTCCAACTCTCCCTCTCCATAGCCCTCAACTTCATTTCATTTTCTTCATTTTTCTCTTGCAGGAGATTCTGCAGGTTTCTGCGGTCCTCCTCAAAAGCAGTGAAAATATCCTCGAGCTCCTTCAGCTCAGCGGCCCTGTCTTGCTTTTCTATTCTTCGGCAGATCTCCTTCACTTTAACAGAGGCCCTGTTAGCAAGGAAAATGCGGTTTTACAATACGTTCACTTTTAAATGATAGGTTCCACATCTGGTTATATCCACATTGTACTAATGTAGGCCTAGTGGATTGGTTAGTTCTAGTTACGGCTCTAGTTATGGCTAGCCTGTAGGACGAGCACGGTGAAGTAGTCTAAGTTCGTTTTTTTTTCCTCTTTTTTCCGCTTTTGAAAAATTAAGACGCTGCATACGGTGTGTCGAAGTATCGGCACTTACATTTGGATGAGAAGCTGGTTTTAAGATCAAATGTAACTGAAAACGTGTACAAATCAAGCCAGAAATATATTTGCGTGCCGCTTTCCGAAGTAGAATGCAAGAAAATGATTCGAATATTTAGTTGTTTCCATGGTAAATATTTAGGAATGGAATTAAAACACGTCATTGTGGGTCAATGTTGTATGACGTCATGTCATTGTCACAAAAATAGAGGTAGCTGATTATTATAAGCAGTAGGCTTATATGGACATGTAGGCAGGGCCGGAGTGGGGCCACTTTTCAGCCCGGGAATTTCAGGCCCAAGACCGGCCCACTTTTTCCATGGTATTGGAAATTGGATAAATGAAGCAACAGTTCAGCTCTTACTATCCTGTAGTTTTTTTTTATTAATACCATGGTTCAACAAATAATGTAAAGGTTAAATAATAATCCACTTAAGCTGAAAAGTTAACAAAAAATATTCCACTATTCCACAAGGATAGGTTGATAAATTAACAAAAGCAGAAATAAATAAATAAAGCATTTGAAACGTATCCCACTCTTCAACAAAGAGGCATATTGAACAAATGTTTACAGTTCAACTCACAGTACAGTATACAGTTACATTGCGAATAGCACCAACAGCGTCAGTAACCGCCTAAGCAGTGCACTGGTTTCAGCCACTTTATCTATAACTGTGTTGTTGCTTATAGACATGAGGATTTCCTTCTCTGTGCACATTAACATGAAAGCCTCCAAGTTGTCCTGACTCAATGAGCTTCGTAGCCTATTCTTTTTAGTTTTAGTCTTTAATTTTAGGGTTGAGAAGCTTCTCTCACATGCAACCTATGTGATGGACAATGTCAACAGAAACTTATATGCTAACCCAATGACATGATAAGCATCTGTGAGGAGGTTGTACTGTGAGAGTATTAAATGGACAAAAATGGCACCGTTTTTGCAGGAGGAACAGGCCCTGCTTTCAAGCTCCATCTCTGGTAATATTTTGCTTGCGAATAGGTTGACAACGCTACAACGATATTAACCAACGCTACAACGTTAGCCTAATAGTTACGTTGCTAATCATTAGGCCTATGTCTCTCTTTACCAGTTGCCACTTGTGTTTGTCCTCTTGAAAATAAATCGGTAAGCTTGGCACATTTTGCAGCATCCTCCTCCAATGCCTTTCTTTTTTTCAACCTGGCTTTTTCAGCCCCTCTTCCTCCAATCCATCCTCTCTGACACCCGTACCGTTGAGGTAGGGCCGGCCCAGCTATCGGTAGTCTGAGAAAACTTTTTGGAAAAGACGGGCTATGGACCCAACCAACTCTATTTGGGAGGGGAGAACTCCCTCGCATGGTACAACCCATGCAGAGGCTGCGGTGTCAGAATGCGGAACGTGTGTAGCCTACTTTAAGAGAAGATGGATTAACGTGACAAATGTCAAAAAAAAAAATTCTCGACCGGCCCAGAAGTGAAGCGGCCCACCGGGAACTCTCCCGATTCTCCCGATTACCCACCCCGGGCCTGCATGTAGGCATAGGCTATGGGCCGCATTCTGAGTGCTGGCAGGGAGCAGAAATCCTATTTCAAACATATTTTACATGCTTCAGTGCTCAGCGCGACACAAAGATGCTGCTTATAATACAGCAACAAAGTAAAATAGATTGCAACAAAGTGAAAAGATTAGATAGACACATAGTTCAAATAACTTGCATGCTTTATCAAGCTTGTGGCACACACATACAACATGAAGCGAAAGGCACAACTGAAACAAATAACAGCAACAAATCATGCTGCTAAATGAACAAAACTTACATAAAATGTCTTATAAACAGAAATTATTTCAGGCGGCAACTTGAAACACGGAGGCTAGTTCCAAAACAGTAGAAGACTAGTGATAGCTAACGAGCAGTAACGTTAGTGGCGTAGATCTGTCTAAGTACGATCTGTATGATTCTTTTTTTCTTGGTCACGGGTTGCTAGGCAGAATTCAAGGGGCACAATTACAACTGCCCCTAAACCCAATGTAAGTTTTGGGATGTCTCGATCACGCTCGCATATTGTTTTGATAGCAACAGTCTTACATTTGCAGCGCTGCCCCAGAAGTAAAGGGACAGCGGAGAGCAGGCAGCATTTCACAGAGCAAGCACAAACACAGAAAAACACACGAATCAAATAACCCAGCACTATAATGCTTGTGAGTCTAGTTTATTCACACACACACATTTACAATTGAATCGCTTCTTTGCATATTAAATAAAATAAGATATATTTTGCCACATATCACAGATGTATTGAGCTTTCTGCACCACAGCGTCATCATCTGGATTTGGTGGGGCAGTGCCCCTAATGTAGAAACGCCACTGTCTACACGCATTATACATCTAAAAGATTGTACCTCTGGTAGAAAGTAAGGACAGACGCTAGCAAAGAAGCTCATGTCATTGAGTAAAGAAATGCCTTTAGGTATCTGAGTGCGAGTGAGGTAGTGTCTGCCTATAACACTAATGAAAATGAATGAAACTGAATGATAACTGTGTGTAACTGGAGTAAAGTGTCTGGATTTTGTGTTCTGCCTATGTGTTCTACTTAGTAGGATGTTTTGTCCTTGTTATTAGTGTGTGCTGCAGTGTTAATGCTAATGTTGCTGTTGTTCCATATGGTCTCACCTCATTTCACATGTACATACATTGCACAAATAACAGACACTCCCTCACTCACACACAGATACCTAAAGGCACCGTGACGGAAATCTCAGCGGCCGACAAGGCAAAAGAGTTCCGCAGGTAAAGTTATTAGTTCTGAGCTTGGGCCATAAATCTGTGACAGGCTAGTGCGGCCCATAATACACACACACACACACACACACACACACACACACACACACACACACAGGTACATTCAAACACGTTTCAGAGGGTACAGACATTTAAATTTACATTAAGTCATTTAGCAGACGCTTTTATCCAAAACGACGTATATTCATATCATATTATTTTGCATTGCATTGAATTGCATTGCATGGTGATAGGAGTGAATGGCATCGTATCGCATTAGTAGTTGCTTCATATGGATCTTTAATGTAATGCATCGAGATGTGTATCACATAAGCCTCAGTGATTGAGATGCACATCCCTACAGCCTAAATATTTTGAAGCATGTGACAGTGGAAAGACTGATCCAGGGCCAGCCTTTTTTATCCAAGATTCTGAGTGTACACGAATCATAGTTTTAGCAGGCCTAAACATGTCGTTTTTTTGTCATTGCTAATCTTAGATGTACCAAAACATGGTTAACCGTTGTCATTGTATTGTCATAATCATTGTATTTTTTCTTTTATTTGAATGTGTAAGAATATTGTACAAATAAATGCCATGCATAATAAAATCCAGTAGATGGTAGTAAAGTTCAATAATAACAGAAACATGAAAGTTCATAGTCCATTTTAGAAATTCGATGACTGTCACAATCCACATTCACTTGTTCCTGTTATCCTCTGGGATACACATGTAGTTGCTGAAAGTAAATACAGACAGCTGTCGTTACGGAGCACTCAGGGACAGTGGTTTCACACAAGAACATTTGTGGTGATGTGATCGTGAAATGAAAGGCAGTGAATGAGGAAGTGAACCAGAGTATTACAATGAGAATATATAGCCTATGATATATGATCCCAATACGTCTTTCACCTGCTGTTTAAATATGATTGTATTAATTACAACAAGGCCCATTTCTAATGCAAAAGTAAATATATAGATGTATTTATTATACTTCTGTCTTTGTCAGAAGGAGATATGAAACTCATGGTGGAAGTGGGTTCACATGAGAGGAAATACCAGGACAGCAGCTCTATTAAGAGAGACACAGAAAAACTGACAACATTAATTTAATCACCTATTGATTACTTAGGGTTAGCATTAGCATTAAAAAAAATGGAAGTCATAAGAACGTTTAAGAAGAGACAACAGACTCCCTAAGAGACACTGTCCTCAGGTTGCATGTTTGCTACACTTTCTTTTTCTCCACAGATTAGGTCTGAAGCCAAAAGTTACATAACAGAACTTGACACCCAGTTCCTTTATCTCAAGGGGCTGTCAGTGGCTTTTCTTATTAATGGCGTACAAATATTACAGGCAGATGTTTCATTACTTCTATACTCTTTCCTGCTCTGGGATCCTTATCATATTGATCTATGAATCCATTTAGTTATGTTCACAACAGCCACGTCATGAAAGATGCAAGAGGAAGTGATACGCATAGCTTGGTATTGGTGTTGTGAAAACTTGTTTTCATCAGCCTTTTACAGAAACTCTCTGCCCCAGGCTTGTTGGTTATCTCTCATGCTGCCTAAACCTGAATAACTGGGTGTGTCAGCTACAGGTGTCCGCATCTTAGATCTAATCACTTTTTTTTGTCATCATAATAAAAAAGCGTGGGCATTGTTATTTGGTCCAGTGTACTTTCTTTCAAACTGAAATGTGAGTGGGAAATATCTCAATGTCATGCTATCCATCCAACATCCAACAAAGGCAAGTATAGAAAAGAGATCGACATAACAAAAGGGCACGTTACATGACAGCCACTAGTTGCTAATAGGTAACACTAAACTCATGTGAGACACGACATTGCAGAGATTTCAATCTGTGTAGGCTGAAATGAGGAGACATGGAACATGTGCCTATGGTCAGGTGACATGGAACACATGCCTATGGTCAGGTGACATGGAACACGTGCCTATGGTCAGGTGACATGGAACACGTCCCTATGGTCAGGTGGTTTCATATGAGAGGGATTGGCAGAACAGTGACTTTCAGAGCGTCACAGAATTACTCAAATGAAATGATTGATGAAAAAACAATGCATGTTAGCACTTGTTGAATATTTGCCATTAAATCCATGTTCAGTAAGAGACACAACAGATCGTTTAAGACACCCCCCCCCCCCCCCTTTTCTTTGCAAGCTATTTTTTCCCAGTGTACTTCCTCGCAGTTTTAGATCTGAAGCCAAGAGTTAAACAAAAGGACTTCATACCCAAGAGGGCTTGTGGTCTTTTTTGAGATATCCTGTGATCTGTCAAACATTAATTCTGTGTTAGAGCAATGAAATGCTTGGCATCACCAACCATGCCGTTATCACCACTGTATTTACACTGTCTGTAGTATGAGAACTGGATTGATTAAGGTGAGTTATGAACTACGACAAGTTATAAAGTTCAACTACTCCAACAGTTCCTTGTGTTAAGCTTGCCTTATGCTCTCCCAGAAGTCATAAAACTGTATGTAAAATGTAAATAAACTATAAATGATAACTGCCCTCTCTGAATGTGGTGACCTGGAAACCGGAGACTCAAGACACACAATGTCATATCTGGGTCAATGTAACCACGCCTTAGGGGCAAAGCTGACGTCATCATTCCAGAACAGAATTTGTCTGCCTCTGGCTTATTATCCTTTGTGTCTCCTAAGCTAAGCTAAGCTAAACTAAGCTAAGCTAAGCTATCCTACCCATCTAAAGATAAACAATAATTGGGCTTGTGCCAAAATGTGGCATTTCGTTGGGCTTGTGCCAAAATGTCTCATCAGAATGGCTACATAAAAATGTATTTTCTACAATTAGTTTAGGAGCAAATTCAAATCTCAGACCTGAAATCACAGCTAAAAGGAGAGTGGAGTTTCCTAATTTGACTCACATTTCACACTCTCCAAATGATGCAGTCTGCCTTGTCTTTACTGTTACCTGTTTATTTACCTTTTCAAAATAAAATAATCAATAAAATAGTGAAACAAAATAAACACATCTAATAATGTGTTAATTGTCTTTATTTTTAGTTCTTAAAGAGTATTTTGGTTTAGTAAGTAAATCATGTTCATCAGAACACAGAACATATTCATATGAAATAGAAATAGAAATACCTAAAGAAAAAGCATAAAAATCACATTTCAATGGCTCAACACACATAATGCTACAATACACACAGTAAGCTTAATACAGAGTTCTGAAAGCTGTCTCTTTTAGCATAGCAAATTTGACAGTACAGTTAATAGACATTTTTTATGTACAGCAATAAATCCAAAATTACAAAACAGTGCATTGATTACAGCAAAAAAAAGAAAGTGCAGCAGCGACACGTTTCAAGTCCAAAAAGGCTAAGATAATCTAAGCAATGATGATGCAAGACAGGAAACAGATTCCATTCGACTCCTCCATCTGTTCCTATCCATCTATCTGCCTGAAGTCTTGGGGTCTCTGTGGACCTGAAGGGAAACTTTGGGATCCTTTTACAAATCTTTTTGGGTCTGAACTTTTACTAAGGACAATTAACGATCGAAACCGGTCCAGTATTTAGCTAGAACCCTAGAACAGCAAAATGGCTATACAATGGAATCCTATGAGTAAACCTGATCACAGTGTTTTTCTACTGTTTCTTTACAGTTCTTGAGATAAACAGACACAGATGTTTCTCTCTAGGGATCCTTTCTATTTCCCCGGATCCTTATAACAACATCTGCGATCCTTAGTCCCCAAATAAACTCTGTGAATTTCTGCTCTCTAGCCAAAGCTTACTGATGTCATCCCAAGTTGTATTATACATTAGGAAACATGGTTGGAGTTTTAAAAGATGATTTCAATGCAACAGTCTCATTTATTACACACTGGACACATACACAAAGATTCCATGTCCAAGGTTATGCTTCCTCAGTGTGTTGACATTATTTGGTTAGTAAGGTGCCTATAAAAGTACAAAAATCCATTTACACCAACAACCACAACATGAAAGACAACAGTTACATACTGCACAGACCCTTATGTGCACAGCAATGGAGAACTGTCAATTCTGTACCACAAGGCACTGTTAAAAGAACATTAATCAGAGAACATGTGTGTGTTCCAATAGGTACATGTTAGATGCTGGTTTTTCACAGTTTTTTCACAGTTTCATCTGCAGAAGAAACCAAATCTTGCAGCGAGTCGAGTACAACTGGATCCTGGTCTACCTCTTGATAGGGTGGTGGAGGGTTGAGCACTGGAAAGGCAAAGACAAAGAGTTGACTTCTTGAAACTAAGATCAGATCATTTCCCCTTTAACTGTGTATATGTCAACACCATGTCTATGATGTCTAAGGCATGACTTGGTGAAATCTGTTGGTCTAGTGTCAGAATAGGTGAAAGGAGAGGGAAGTGGTGATGAAAAAAAAAACAGATATGCAAACATGATAACACAAAAAATGATGGTGACATGCAAAAATGGATTTGCATTTGCATCTGTTCTGCATTACTTTGACTGTACCTCTGGCATCTTCTGGGTCAGGCGAAGCATAGTCATAGTCGATGCGTTCCTGTTCAGGGCCTGAAATAACAAAAGAACAGGCACTTTAATCACAGGGCTGATCGCAGGCACTTTAATCACAGTGCTGATCGCAGTCCTGGCTGTATACAAAGCCTACACAGTAGCTGCATCAACAATAAGAGAGATCTGAAAATCCGAAGGAGGAAGGCTGTACTTTTCCCTTCACGGTTCCTCATTTCGCCAGACATGAAAGTCTTCCCCTACGAGTTGAAGCTAGTTTCGAATTAGGTCAATGGCAAATTCATGGTTGATTGAACAAGAATGTAGGCTTGACATGAGCATAAACCTGTTAGTGTGATTCTTCTTCCTTGGTCAGTAATGCTCAAAAGTAAAAGTAAAAGTCAGTGCAGTGCTTCATCTTAACTAGTAACTAGAGGTTAATGAACTAGAGGTTAATGAACTAGAGGTTAATGAACTAACTATTATTACTAACTATTATTAATGAACCAAAGGACCCAGAGAAAAGAGGCGAAACACCAGGACAGAACATGACCTAAAACACATACTCAGCATGGGCTGGGCGGAGGGCCTTCGAAGGGCACCTGTTGATTAAATGGCAAAAATGTAAAAAGTATATGAAAATACTGCACAGTATTCTACAGTCCATCACCAAACTGAAATATTTAAAAAGTTGGCATATTGTTAGTGGTAAACCAGTTCTTCTACATTCATCTGAGTCTTAACAAAAGCCTATCCTCCAGTTCCACTGGGTATACAGGAACCTAAGTCACACCACACGGCATTGTTCTAAAATGTAATTTCCCACTAGGCTGAGCCAAAATGGCCCACGGCCAAGGTAAGCAAAGGCGCTTCTCAAATGAAGTTTCGCATTGACATAGTCGATAAAAACACACGGGTTTTGCCACCTGCAGAACCATTCAGAATGTAACCTACTAAGTACTGTGTTTACAACAGATGTATTTCTCCACTAAGGTCCCAACACATGGAGACATGTTGCATTTGTAATCCAGTTAGAAACAGGATTTAGGAGAGTAGATTTTACGGTTGGGCCTGTGGACTTTGTCACTGGTTTCCAACAAGGATTGTTTTATGAGGTAAATTAGTTAAGGGGCAGTTATCACAGCTGAGATGTACTCACGTTGAGAGCGTCTCCTAAAGAACAGCAATGCGGCTAACAGGCCAACAATAAGAGATCCAATGACCACAGCACCAGCCACTATGCTCGTGGTCTCAGTTTTGATTGGGGTCTGTTTGTTCAGAAGGGTGCCTAGATAAACACAAAAAGTAACGCACAGCAACAGAATGGGAAAGTTAATGTGAGGACTGAAATACAAACACATTGAGGAAAGTTAATGTGAGCACTGAAATACAAACACATTGAGGAAAGATAATGTGAGTACTGAAATACAAACACATTGAGGAAAATATGCATAAGGGCCTTGAATAATGTTAAAAAAGACAACATTCCATTGAACACAGAGTTAAGGAGCTTGAGATTTGTATTATTCGCTATCAGACTGCCTTTTATGAGTTTGTTGTCAACCTAGGGTAGTAGGAGAATACAAGGACTAAATATCCATCCATCAGAACCCTCTCCTAGTTGACCTGGTTTCTCAACCTTCTAAGTCATGTACCAGGAAAGGCTTTCAAGGTTTGATGATGATGAGGGTCTTACTCACCCGGCATCGTTCCCTCTTCCTCATCCTTCCATTCACTGTTAAGCACAACACATGTGTAAGGTGCGTGTGAGGGGTCCGCTAACAGGAACGTGCTTTGCAGTTGGAAGCTCATGTCTTCCTCCTGGGTCTCCGTGGTTTCTGTACTGCGGGTCCAGTTCGTACCAAGCCGGTCAAACCAGTGGATAGCGCCACTGGGGTAGCCTCCAGATGCAACACAGGTCAAGTCCACCCTGTCTTCTTCGATGTCCTTGGAGGTCATCTCTGGCTGACTGTACTTAGCTGAAAATAAAATAAAGTGTTTTAATATGTTCTGTAGAATTTATGGGTTAAAACTTTTATAAAAAGTTATATAAGCTTTCACACTGGGGATGTTTACAAAGATCATTCACAAAGAACACTTATTAGATTTGTGGGTAGTGCCAAGGAATCATAGATTTAGTACAAATGTAATGTAATTGTTGGAAGCTGTGTCTATGGCTTTTGTGTACATACAAATTTAACAGTATATACAGTCTATCTAATATTGACTGATTTCTTCATATACAGTGTTCAGATAGGCCATTTAATTTTTTTTTTTAAATAATTTCCATAATTTTCCGACTATTAACTGCAGTTCATAAATATTCACAAAATTCCTGCAGCCCTGCAGTTAATACTCTGGTGTGTTCTATACACGGGATTGCATTATTTTTCTTCATCTCTCTCTCTCTCGCTCTCTCTCTTTCTCTCTCTCTCTCTCTCTCTCTCTCTATTCATTAACCAGGTATCAGGTAAAAACATCGGATAGAGAACACATTTTCAGTCACACTCAGTCACATTCAGTCTACCAGGTCTGGTGCCAGTTAACTTGGCTATGAACTATCCTAGCTATCTCTAGCTAAAGAAACCATTTTAACAGCTCGTAGCTGTTAGTGTGTGTAATATGAACTCATTTTTTAATATGAAGTGAATATGAACGTGTGTTAATACGAAGCTGCAAAGGCACCCTGAGGGTTTCTACCTTTTCCTACTATAATTTAAGAAGTTAAATCGAGGGGACTAGAACGTCAGCTAGATAACTAGTTATCATTTCATGCAAATGGAACTCTTCCATTTAAACCATTTAAGGTTATTTAAAAGTTTCCTTACAGTTTCCTTCCTTAAATTAGCAATCAGAAAACCAGTTTACTGTAAAGTTTAGTTTCTCAAAATCAGCTCACCAATAAAAGGTAGTTGTGGGTTCAAAGTCATGACAACCACTTAGCGTGTTGAATGGCTTCGCATAGATAATGGGACATCATTGGAGCAAGGGCTTACTCTAATATCAATATAAAATTAGTGAATGAGGGGGAAGAAGTCCCCCTCCCCCTTTCCCTTCTCATACACATTCATTAAAAGGTTTTGATTCCCACTGCAAGCGTGTCAGAAGATTATCATTCATGGTACTAGGGTGCCTGGGGATCAATTAACGATTCGACTTAAATGTTTAGCGTCCATTCCCACGCACCATAACCCTAAATAAACGCTCAAGAAATGGTTTCACTGTGAGTGGGAATGAGGTATTTGTGTGTGTGTGTGTGTGTGTGTGTGGGAGGGGGGGGGGGGGGTGTGTGCGTGTGTGAGCGGGAAGGAAGTGTAGGTGTCCTATTTTTGCTTGAAACACACATCTTAACTTCATTCAACTGTTGAATGGCTAGTAGTGCTCGCACCACAACTACTAGTAATAACGTTGAATAAACTGCGGTTAATACACAGGTGAAGTCAACACACTTTTCTTTTTTTTAATTAAATTATACTGTATTTGTTTAATCATTTACCCAAAAAAGTCCCTGGTCTGGCCCTTATCTAGCCTTGCCTACAATCAGAGACTGCCAAATACATAAAGATACACACAGGGACAAAATGAAACTTGGCCATGTCCAGCTTTACAGAAACACAAATTATTGGCATGATGAATAAATGACATTAAAGACTGAACTGTAGGAGCCAGTATTCAAACCTCCCCGACTAATACAATGTTGCAGAAAAGGTCAGTATGAATACAGCTGTGGCTGCCTTGATATATTATATATGCTTTCCTTTTCGATATAGATACTTGTAAAAGAAACAAGGGCTTACCTTTGACATCTAATCTGACATGTCCTTTTTCAATCCCTCTGGTAGTCGCCACTGTGCATGAATAGTTGCCCTCATCTGAGACTTTTGTATCCTTCACAAGCAAGGATATAACCTTGCTTTCCATCCAGTTGGTGTCTGCAAACTGAAACCGTCCATTCTCTGGGTATATACTTCCATTAAATGTCAGCACGTGTTGGCCATCTTTCTTCCAGAACACCTTCAATATTGTTAGGTCATTCTGTGGTTTCACCACACAGTCCAGCTTGGAGGGCTGACCAGCGTGCCCAGTACTGCTCTGACATTCCACAGTGACAAAATCTAAAGTGGAAAAAAAGGGCATAGAAATTAAACACACACACAAGTCCTTTGGACTGTCAACTGCTCTTTCATAGACAAATTGAAAGTAAAATTTTCACTTTCATTTTAACAATGTGTTCCAACAACTTTTTACTTTTACAATTTACAATTGCTTTTTTTAAGAATTACTTCTTCTTTTCCCACTCACCAGCAGACAATGGGACTGTTATATAGGAAATCCCCACGAACAGAATGGCAATTGCTGAAGCCATATGAACCTAAGGACAAGTACATAGACATGAGGACGATGATATATTATTATGTTCAACATACATACTAGAACATTTCTTTTGTACAATGAAACATGATCAAATTATGGACAAATAGATAACACCAACACTTCTTGGTTGAGCATCATATGAAATGAATTTGTCAAAAGCAGTCTGGTTTTCAAGAAGCACTGTGTACACTACTAACATTCATCTTACATCTGTAAGATATAATTAGCCAACGCCACAGCCACACTCAATCAAAAACATCTGCTGCTTTCCTCCTCTTTTGCTCCACTCCACCATTCCTTTAAAGGACTCCGTTTCTCTGAAATCCCCAAGTCCCCCGACTACCAAAAGTGAAAGTGCATGCCAGAATATCTAACAATCCACAAAATGTCTTGCTGGGGGAAGTTGGGGAAGTTGACATCTCACATTTCATCTGATACGGAGCACTGCCATGCTGTGTAGCTCACGATAGGTTAAATCATCAAAATGCTGCATCTCTAAAATCCCCCTCTGTTCCCATTACAGCATATGGAAGTCACTGCACATGTTTGATTGATGTTTGAACTGTTTAATGTTCAAAATCCAGTTTATCCTGGCCCCCCCACCACTATGCAGCCTAGTCAAGTTTAGAACAGCAGCAACCAGTGCTACTCGAGGGGCAGCAAGAGGAGACTGAAATTCCTTTAAAAAAAAGTGTATTTGGACAGTCGGTCTTCTCAGTTAGGTCAGCCCGGGAATGGAACCATCTCCCACAGAACATTAGAGAATCAACTTCATTCAACTGCTTTAAAAGAATTCTCAAAACATAAATAACCAAAAATGTGATCATTAGTGGGTAAGCAGTATAATTATTTTTGTTTACCACTTTGTTCTTTCCCTTCTACCCATGGTTAAGGACTAAGTGGAGCTTATATATTGGGATTTTATTTTATTTTTGATATATTGTCAATGTTATGTTTGATGTATACGTTAATGCCTTTTTTTTAGGTTGTATAGCCTTTTTTCACTGGCAGGGGGACTGGAAACTAGCCTTTTGCCTATAATTGGTTGCATTTACATATTAATGTTCATGAATGTACACTGTCCCTCTTGATCAAATAAATACATTGATTGATTGATTGACATGTAGGCTAAATACTACATAAACTGCAAGTTTTACTCAATTTATGAACGTGATTACTCTTACTCTTACGCGATGATGCTGAATAGTTGGGGTGCTTTATCTTACACGAGGTTATGCCTCGGAATCTTGTTCAGTCATTGGCATTTCTCTGGCATACACAGGCATGAACTTGGCAAAACTGTGTTGGACCATCATTCCTCACTAAGCCGAAATAAAAGACAGTGGTCGGACCACATTAGGGCTCGAACGATTTTGCTACCTTGGCTATTTCTCCTTATCACACACATCATTTTCATGAACTCGTTTCAATTGAGCAGAAGTCACGGAGCAGAATTGTGGCTACCACAGCCAACCAACAGAAAAAAGCCACTAGCAGTAGGCTAGGCTATAACATATCGTTAGAGGTTGAAAGTTTTATGAAGGTATCTTTCACAACGGAAACATAATAACAGCAAAATGTGCATAATTATCTAAATTAATCGACGACTTTACTTTTCGTAGCACTAACAAACCCACCAATGCGAACAACCTTTTTAGGCACCAAATGGATATTGGTAATAACCTACAAATATTTTGTCTCACAGAGAGTAAACATACCTCTTAAACGGTCTTGCTCAGATAGCCGACTGCCGCAGTTTAGTGTTGTGTAGGTAAATACGTCCTCGAGGTCACAGTTTCGTTTCGCTTTCGTTATGACACCTAAATAACTGATTGGCCAAGATGGTGGGCCGAACCCGTTTTTCTTTTTGTAGTTGTGTGCAATTAACGAGCCTATGGAATCATGTTGTAGCGTTCTCAGCTATTAAGAGTCACGAACGAACCGTTTACCGCTGAAGATTCATTGTAGATTAATTGCGGCTGTTGTTGGCCACAGCCACGCTGCACAACTTGTTACTTACGCTACGGTCAGTCTGACTGAAGTACACCGTGGACCGTAGAGGGCGCCCAAATATCAGTTAAGCGTTAAAAAAAGATACTTATTCACTCACATGTTTCATTACATTTCTCGAGCTATGGGTAGGCCGAGGATTTGTAATAGCCTAAATCATACATTATGACGTGCAATTATTTGGTTTAGAGCAGGATTTCGTCGAGCAGGTTGTTTTGCCCAGCGCCTAGGAAGCGGAACTGCGTGCGCAACCTGCCTGGGCCGAGTATGACATTGATGAGCGGTGCGCCTCCGCGCCTTGCGCTGGAAAGTTGAGAATAGTTCAACTTTTAAGCGCATCTAAAAAACGCTAGAAAGACGCAACGCGTGGCGGAGAAAAGGCGCACACGCAAGGCGCGCCGTACCATAGGAAACAATGCATTTGCTAGCGTCCCGTTTTTAAAAACGCGTTTGGTGTGTTTCAGCCCTTTGGTGTGTTTCGGCCCTTATCCGCCACGCGTCGCGTCTCTCTAGCGTTTTTTAAGCGCGCAAAAAAGAGTAAAAATATTCTCAACTTTGCAGCGCAAGGCGCGGAGGCGCACAGCTCATCAATGTCACACTCGGCCCAGGCAGCCAGTCAGATCAAGCAATAGGCGGGCTTTACTACTTTACCTCTTTCTTCCTGTTTTGATGCAGGTAGGTGTGCACGGTCATAGACATATATACATGTGTATGTGTCTATGGGAGCGGTGGGACAATGGCAAATGCAGGCGAAAGGTTGATATTAGCGGTATTTAATTACGATGACTATATAATTCAATTTTTTTTCCAGCGTCGCGATTTGAATTGGTTGCGCACGCTTTGCCAAGGCGTTTTTGAAGCGTCTGCGCCTGTAGAAACGCGTCTCGGTGTGTTTGGCCCCTTTGGGCTGAAACACACCAAACGCGTTTCTAAAGAGACAGACGCTTCAAAAACATCTTGGCAAAGTGCGGTGGGCCAAACAGCCGCAGGCGCACCAGGCTGTTTTGCCCGGCGCCTATGAAGCGGAGCTGCGTGCGCAACCTGCCTGGGTCAAGTGTGACATTGATGAGCGGTGCGCCTCTGCGCCTTGCACTGAAAAGTTGAGAATATTTCAACTTTTAGGCGCACCTAAAAAACGCTAGAAAGAGGCGACGCGCGGCGGATAAAAGGCCCACACGATAGGCTCGCCGTACCATAGGAAACAATGGTTTTTGCTAGCATCACGTTTTTAGAAACGCGTTTGGTGTGTTTCGGCCCAGGGTGTCATTTCGTCTGCGCACCTCCTAAATTTTGTAACTTGTCGCAGCTGGTGCATGTGCAAAATGTTCGAGCAGGAGACACGAGCATAGGGTTTCCAAGATGGCACAGAGGGAGATTACTACAACAACTGTACAAACATTTGTGTGGTTTACTAACATTACTTGCCTGATGGAGACCTGAGGGTCAAAACCTTGCATGTAGGCTGTGCCAAAACGTAACTTTTTTTTTTAACTGATGGAAAAAAAAAACACTGTTCCATAATGCAGCTGAGAAAGTATTTTGTTACCATAACAAGTTAGCAGGCTAGTTAACGTACACTAAAGATAAACTTTTAGGACTCGTCCAGTTTAATCCACACATGAATACAGGGGATCCAGTGTAACTGTCATAGAATCATATTTCACTGTGCACTATTTGGCACATTACACACTCTTATTGCTGCTTCCAGCAGTTAATCCACAATTGAATACTGATGATGTATTTAATTGTCACATACATTCCACTGTGCTCTACGTAGGCGTATTTTACTCTCCAGCAGTGTAGATGGTATTTCTCTCGGTTCACTACTCTGACACTCTGCCTCTTTGTTCCACTAGGACCGGCACCCCCTTCTCCTCCCCCTCCGTCAGCTCTTCTCTCTAGCTCATCCTCTCAGCACTCTGCCTCTCATATCAGCGGCACCTGACAAACCCTCACTGGCGTACTTGACACTTGACAAGAAAGAACAGCATAGTAATGGAACTAAGTAATTCCAACTCAGGTGTGTAGTCTATTTACGGAGCAGTGGGCTTGTTTTCGAGAAAGAGATGACGATGAAGATGGCATATCATCTCTGTCAGATGAACATCTGGGAATGTAGTGAGGTAATACTAACACACACACACACACACACACACACACACACACACACACACACACACACACACACACACACACAAATTATTCAACACAATTGCCTCATTGTTCAGCAATAGAGAACTACAGAGAAACAAAACCACCACCCATGGCTCTCTAAAGAGTAAACAATGTTGTACATAGTTAATAAATGGCATTTTACACAAGCATACACTATCTAACATTAGTAGCACATGACAAACATTATGTTACATTGTTATTAGAAAGTAAAGGATCATTTTGTTGTGTGGCTCAAGAACATAGAAAGGGAGAGATGAGTCAAGACAGAGACAAACTACAGCCAAGATATCATTTAGACTCGCTATCCAGTAAGAAGTTAGAGGGGAGGAGGATGCCTATTTTGTAGATGCAAAACAAAACACACTGCAGAAAAAATCTACAGGATATGCCTCTGGACTCACATAAACAGCATATAAACACACTTTCAACACTGGGAATGTCTTGGTACAAGAGCCCTTTCTCTTAGCCAGATAAGACAACAAAGGTCTCAACAAATGCCGCCAAGGTTTCATGGTTAAGTCAAGGAGGCATATCAGACAAACTTATGGATAGGTCACTTGCTGCACAAACTGGTGGCATTACTTGCACACCACAACTGATACTGTAAATGGACATTGTCCTTATTGTATGCCATGAAAAGACTGGACAAACTTAAACTGTTCATTTATGTCAGTCAAGTAGTCTTTTTAGGTTATGGTTGTATGTTATATTATAGTGTGGTGCTCCATACAGAGCCCCTCTGGAGATAAGGAAAGGTTCATGGACCAGAAATGAACATCTCAGTCTGTCTGCCACAGATGCTGAGGTGATGTCTCCACTCTCTCATCGAGTGATTTGCGGGTTCCAATTGGCCCAGGAACATCAACGGTCTTGGCCTGCATGGAGATCAGCCTAGGACACTGTGTCTGATAAACACGTATCTGAAAGATAAGCACGCCTCACAAAAGCGCTTCCTGTCTCTGCCTTGGCCCCCTACACACAGCGAGCTCCACACACTTCCCAGAGATACGCCCAGGGCTCCCCAAGAACAACAAACGGTCGAATCTGCCACAAAAATATCCTCTGAATTCTGTGTATCACTCCAATATCCGGCCTTTATTTTTTTTTAGGCTAGCCTATGTGGTGTATGCTTACTTTTACAGTAATGGGTTTGGATGTCTATGGGGTGAAATTTGTGTCAGAATTTTACGATTGCATATGTAGGTATATTGTGGCTACCACGAACAGCATGACGATTTCTGTGAAGTAGTTACCCAAAAGACATTCCCTTGTGTTTGTGTTAGGATGGTGAAAGGTGTTAACAGCCCTCATGTATATATGGTTCAAGGTCATATACCTTTCAACGCTACAATGACATGGTCATAAATGTTAGATTGGGCACTGACAGTATTTGTTACCAAAACAAATTGTCACTGTGCGTCAGTTCAGGGTTTTGCACATATTCCAACACAAGTAAAAAATACTTTTCACTGTATGATTATATGATAGGGATTTTTGAGGAAAATGCAAATAGGGCATACTAGCATGTCAGTGTTATTGTACCTAAACTTGTGCAGGTTTCAAATAAATGTGACTTTGTGAAACAGTATGATAGTAGTTTTAATGGGATACATTTCTTGAAATGCTTATGAGAGATTGATTTGCCTCTACTTGTATGCATGGGAGTGCATGTATAATGGTCTGTCAGATGATAGACAAAAGCTCTTCAACATATATCAAAGTATTAGTTTTCCTCCAAAGACTCTACCTGGCAGCCCTGCACTTCAATGTAAAGGCCCCCACCTCCTATCACCATCTGAGGGGAGGAGGTGGAGGCGGTGGACAACTACAAGTACCTGGGTGTACACATAAACAACAAACTGAACTGGCTGTTCTTCCTGAGGCGGCTCAGGTCTTTCAAAGTGTGCAATAGGCTGCTACAGATGTTCTACCAGTCTGTAGTAGCCAGGAAGCTGGATCATTCTATCCTGAAGAACCCCTCCCATCCCCAGGGGCGGAGATCCCATTTCGTTGTAGGGGGGGGGCATTTTAGAGAGTAATTCCAGGGGGGGGGAGAGAGACATAAAAAAAAAATTGCTGTCTGGCCCTATCGCCCTCTCTATGCTGTCCTCATACTGCGTTTGCTACCTTGCAGGACTAGACAGCTAGATAACACGTTTCTTTGCAGAATAAAGATGATGAATTTCAAGTGAATCCACAAGTCTTGTTTCGCTTGAGTTTACTGAAGTTACCAGCATGCAATTATTCATACAGGACGTTTGATTTTGTAAAACTGTCTGGAACAGACAAGAGACACATACATTTCACGTCAAATAATGTGGCATAAATGTAGCACGATACCACAAGAGCTAGCATAACTTAGCTGCTAAATACCGAATTCTCTTATAACATTTACAAACAGAAATTCGACGTCATTTTTAAATTCTCTAAACGGCATTAAATGTACGTACACAAAATATCTACTCACAGACAAATAATGTCAACAGTTCAAACGCAAATTAATGCTCTTCAGGAATTCAGCTGCGGGTCTTCTCCATTCTATTCCACCGGCTAAACTTTCCTGAATGCCAGAATTGTCCCGGGAACTTTGTAACGTGTTCTTAACTGCGTTTGAGAATGGGATCCAATGTATGTCAGCCTCTTCACATATCGTGTAGCATAGCGGCAGTGACAGGGGAGAAAGGAGGAAAAAGAGCAGTGTATGTGTTCTTTGTTCAAAATCAGCCTCTTTTTAATCAGCACGCTGGTTAAACCACTAGCTAATGATTGAGCAAGTTTGAGCTTTTGGACAAAGCAGGAGAAATGTTACTTTTCATGTTGCAAGCCTGTGCTTGTTGAACAAGTGGTGTGATAAATGAGTTACTGGCTTTTACTTGTAGAGGATTTACTAGTGAGGCTGGTTTCCTCACAATGTGACCGTTTACTGAGCTGATTGACTGAAACACGGAGCTGTCCCGCTTGTTGGAAACAGCATGTGAACCAAACCACTTCGAGGAATAGGGGGATCATGATGTTTAAACACTTAAAAAACACATTGTTTTACGTTTATAATTAGCACCGCCTGTGTTGTGGTGCTTTTATTTAATATTACTATATTATATAAAATTATGTATTTGTGTTAACAATGATTGTTTGGGGGGGGGGGACAACTTTATGGTAGGGGGGGACACGTCCCCCCTGTCCGCCCCGGGATCTCCGCCTATGCCCATCCCATGAAAAGGGGCCAAATTATGAAAAGTTCCCTTTTTTAGTGCTTCTACACATTGAGTTGGGTATCTGGCATGCCTTCCAACCCGAAAACGCTGAAAAAAGACAACCCAGTCAGTTTATTATGGTCTCTCTATGTCAAAAAAGATAGGCTACAGCGAGCCCCTCCCATCCCCTCTATGACAAGCTAACGCAGATGTGAACTTCCCAAAGGTCAAGAAGGGAGAATGCACAGCAAAGCCAATGAAAGCAGATCCAACCTTCCATGAGTGTCACACGCTTTTTATTGAAAATTCCATAAAGTAAAACAATTTACAGACAGCCATTATACAACAAGGGGCCATACATAACATATATCATTTGTATTCTAGTTTTGTATTACAAAATTGGATTGGATTATAAAAAAAAAACGATACAATCTTTTTTCCTTTGAAATGGTTTTTCAAGACCCTGCCCCATATGTGGATGAGGTGCTGAAGATCCCCACCCCCAAAAATCTCTCCACCCAGTTTGACAAACCAGACAAGCTGGAAGTGATTGCCAGCTTTGTGTCATGGTTCAATCAAGGGCAGGTCTGAACCCCACGTACCTTCCTTGGGCGTCAGGGAACTCTCCCGTATGTGCAGCACCAGGCAGGAGGGCAGCAGTACTCAGATTCTGACATTGTTTGTGCCCGCATGATAACATGATTCGGTACATTGAATAACTATGTTAAAAAAGCTCTGTGGCATTCGAATTGACAGTCTTTCTGACAATAAAAGTCTATATAAAGTTTCGTTTGCTTTCAGTATTTGGTATGTGACATGTTAACAATTGACACATGTAAGATGAGCAGTAAACAAAGTAAGACAGAGGAAACAGTCATTTATTGTATTTTCTTCCTTAGTCATCTTTGCATGCTGGTTGATTCTGAAGCTGCATAGGTTAAGTGACATGGAATATAGAAAAGATGATGACTGCATAATTACAATATCATTCACAAATAATTCATTCTACCTCTGGTATCTCCATGCAGCATACATTATCGAGCTCTGTAGAAATGTTTTCACAATTGGCACAAATACAAATTTCCTGTATCAGGAAAAAGATAAAAATAATGCAAACATTGCAGGTGAAAATTATTTGAATGCTGTGTTACTATTAAAGACAAAGGTCACCAAATGCAACGAAAACGATGTTTAAACACTGTAATAAATGGAGGTAAACATACATTACTACAAGTTATGTCCTACACCCCCTGCTCGGTCCAGCACTGCTTTCACATTGCAGGATTAACTTAGCAGTGGTTCTCAAAGTGGGGGGCGCGAACACTCTCCAGGGGGGGCGCGATGTCACAGACGGAGAAAAAAAAAAACTACCGCCGACCTGTCACTGGTTAGTGAAAGCTCCCTCAGTGGCGAAATGCAAGGGGCTGGACTGACCCAAACAAATCAAATACGGTTTTGCTCCTGATCCACCAATCAAAACGGAGTTTTATCATTTGAACGCGACTTGCACCTAAGTTTCCGAGTATAAAAAAAAAAACGCAGGCATTGATAAGCGCTCACCCTGAGACGACACTTTGCAGAGTTTGTTCAATTTCTCTTGTTTCCTGTATCATTCAGATATTCATTGCTTTATAAACAGTATTTTTAAAGACTCACTCCTTCCTTAGTAATACCTTACTGCGCTTGCAGTAGGTCTATTCGTAGCCTATTCTAAGGAGTAATTTGCTCCAGTCTTTTGAAAAAGCTCGTAGCCCCGAGAGCTAGCCTAGCTAGCTACCTTCTTCCAACGGCAGCTAGCCCTTTTCTCCTTAACACCTACATTTACATTTTTGTATCACCCACCGTGTTGCAACAAATAAAACACCAGCACTTGAATACTATTTTTTGCTGTCCCTGTCTACATTGTGTACAGTTAGTTTTGTTAGGAATCATTGCCTAGCACAGCCTTATCCTTATCCATTATTCGTGTCGTTCACAACCACACATACAAGAACACGACGTTGAAATTAGAACTTTATTAACTTCACACACACTGTATCAGCAAACAAACACAACTATGGACACGTTTCTGATTCGTAAAAGTCAGAAAGAGAAGCCTGTGGACTTCTTTAAACATGAACGTGATGGCCTCCAGCAACAACGAACCACCATCTCCAAGCAGTGTATGGAGGCATCTTATGTAGTTGCTCATAGAATTGCTAAGCTTGGCCAACCCCATACAATTGCCGAAACACTGATTTTGCCGGCCGCGCAAGACGTGTAGAATAGGAGCTAAACTCAGCGCAATACTTATGTCAAATGACATTGTATCACGCCGAATTTCAGAAATCAGCTTGGGTCCTATTTCAAAGAGGACTACAGTTCATTCGCCTAAGTTAGGGATCCATTTCTCTGCTCAGCAGACGAGCTGTCAATAGACATGAAAGAGCAGCTGAAGAGTGACAGTAGACTTAGCTAAGCATCTCCCCTATTTCGTCATTCTGGATAGCAATGATCAGCTTTGCGACATAGCCTTAAAAATGCTCCTCCTTTTCGCGTTGAGATATTTGTACCAGGCAGGCTTTTCAAGACTGACTGCGCTCAAAACTAAATACCGCAACCGCGCACAGATCGAGGATGACCTGAGGATATGTTTGTCAAACATTGCCCCAAGATTTGAGGACCTTTGCAGTGCAAAGCAGGCTCATGTCTCACATTGACAGACCTGTAGGATTTTTTTTGTAAAGATCACAAGAGGCCCATAATAATAACAGTATCCAAATGATACCAATAATAACACTAATTATTATTATGATAATAATACAATAATAATAATTGGTCGATAATCATTAATTATAATAATAATAACATAATGATAGTGATAATAATGAATAGCCTACTAATAGGCCTACTATTACTGATAATAATAATAACAATAATAATAATAACAATAATAATAATAAATAGTTATAATAATTATCTGTATGGGCCTAACAATAGCCTAACCTTGACATGTCAGGCCTATCAATAACAATATGCTATCTATCTATCTATATATGGTGGTGTAGTTAAGGGCGGTGGCCGAGGGCCGCGCGCTGGGGGGGCCCCAACTACCCCTAACCAGCTTTGGGGGGGCCCAGCTTGCAAAAGTTTGAGAACCCCTGACTTAAGGATTTAACTTAAACTTTATAGCTGGAGTTTTACCTGTGACTCCTTAATTATATTTGCGTTACTTAACCCTCCTATTATGTTCAAATTTTACCCACATCTATTATGCTTGGGGTCAATTTGACCCCAGCAATTTAAACCTCCAAAAAAATATTATAATTCTTTTTTTTTACCCAAGTTTTTGTGTCAGGTACTTTAGGTTTGTTTGTTGACTACCTAAATAGCCCTTAAAAATAAAACAATACCCCCACCCACCCTCTTTATACATCCAGAATACATGTTATGCGACTATGGAGAAATATGCAGATCCCCATAAAATCTCACTGATTGACTTAAAATTGGAAAGAGATATCCTTCTGGTGTTTTTATGGCTTCATATTATTTCTAAGTACATATTGTTGCTATCTATAACATTTGGAGTAAAAAACTATTTCTTTTATCAAGAAAAGTAACAATGTGATGAAAAAAGTTGATATTTCTTGTATATTTTATACAATTAAAACAGCCTGGGGTCAAATTGACCCCAAACAACACCTATGCGTAAAGTATGTGTACAGGACATTGAAAACATATCATCATGTTAATTTTGTCTTTACCCAGTTGTCCCCATTAAATTAGGAAAAGTCATTAAATATGAAGCAAAAAAAATGATGTCAAACATTTATTTAGAGACGTTAAACATTGAATGGGGTCAAATTGACCCCAAACATAATAGGAGGGTTAAGTTTACTTAAACATCAGAAACCTACCCTTTCCCAACCAGTAACTTACTTACATAAACACACTGTATTTGTTACATACTCGTACATGAACTTACATACTCAAGTCACTTGCATTGGGTTGTCCTCAACACAGCCGGCAAGACCGTATGACCTTAGCTAATAGACAATCATAGAAAAATAATTCTCGAAGTGACAAACGTCCTGTTGAAGCCTAAATTCTCAAACTTGTTCGGGAGCCTCTTCTTATTCAGGGTCTGACATATTTCTCCCAAGGTACACGTTCAACAGTTGCTATGGTAGCTCCAAACCTACTTGGGTGTGCACCCCGCGGTAGAGGGGGGAAGCTGGGTCATTAACATTTAAAGGAACAGGTACTCAAAACAAGTCGCTCTGAACAGGGCTGTTACAGACATTTCAATAAGACCCCAAGGGACCATATCAACTTGTGGTAAAAATGGCCATACGATGACTCCCTTACGGAATGACAGTTCTGATAGTAAGTGGCTAAGTAACTAGCTTGCTAGTTCAGTCTGTTAAATTCCACATGCCACAGGACGCCCACACAGAGTGTTTTGCTTAGCTTGTGTATTTGGACCATTATTAGGGCTACTCAAGGAAAGTAATCAAGTTGTCCCTGGTGGTAGTGTTCCAATCGCATTTCAACGCAACAGTCTTGTTTATACAACACTGGACACATATGTAAAGATCCCATGTCCAAGGTTATGCTTCCTCAGTGTGTTGACAGTATTTGGTTAGTAAGGTGCCTATAAAAGAACAACAAGGTGTTTGGCTGCTTTATCCATGAGCCACATCAAAGCTGGCATTTAGTGTCTCATCTGCAGAAGAAACCAAATCTTGCGGCGAGTCGAGTACAATTTGATCCTGGGCTACCTCATCATAGGGTGGTGGAGGGTTGAGCACTGGAAAGGTAAAGACAAAGAAAGACTTCTTGAAACTAAGATCAGATCATTTCCCCTTTAACTGTGTATATGTCAACACCATGTCTATGATGTCTAAGGCATGACTTGGTGAAATGAATAGGTGAAAGGAGAGGGAAGTGGTGATGAAAAAAAACCGACATGCAAACATGATAACACAAAAATTCACTGTCTTCTCTTACTAGTTGAAGCTAGTTTAGAACTAGGTCAATGGCAAATTCATGGTTGATTGAACAAGAATGTAGGCTTGACATGAGCATAAACCTGTTAGTGTGTTTCTTCGTCCTTGGTCAGTAATGCTCAAAAGTCAAAGTTAGTGCAGTGCTTCAACTTAACTAGTAACTAGAGGTTAATGAACTAAAGGTTAATTAACTATTGTTAATGTAGCCTGTGGAACTAGTTGCGTGAGGGCACTCTCCTTTTCTTCCTTTCGTACTTCGGCAATGTCATTATTAGGGGCTGGGAATGGGTGGTGACGGGCTCTTTAAGACAGGCATATATACAGATACCTGGGGTCCTTAGCCAGGTAACTCGTCTATGCTGCTAGCTTTGTTTGTGCGAGGCAGCGTTGTGGGTGCTGTGGTTCGTTTGAAGATCGTGTGGGAGGGAGCCAAAACAGACGTGGCTGTGAATTGTCTTCCGTAGCAGCGTTATGTATGTTGTGATTAACTAACGCCACCACAGACCGACGCAGCTTCACAGTGCTGGCTGCTGTTCTTTTATGATTGGTTGTATGCGTGTGTGAGAGTTTGCTACTCTGAGTGACTTGGTTTGATTTTCCCTCTAGCCTGGGGACTGTTTGTATGTCCTGGTGAACGTGTTGTGAGTCCCAGGTTAGAGGGGTTTTCTCTTTCTTTTGTGTTGTCCCTTGTCTTCCCCATAGTCAGCCCCGGTACTGGTCCAGCCACAACACCTTATAGGCCCAGGGAAGCCGGTCTCTGTAGTGTGAAACTTCACCTAGTGACTAGTGTTGCCTTGCTGTGTATTCCTTAACATATCTGAGTGGTTCAGTGTGTTGCCTAAAAGGGTTGTGTGCACCTATTCACGTGTGGTATTGAGACCGTAGCTTCAACTAGCTTCCTTCCCCTAATCAGTGGGTGGACTGATTAACCGGCGGCTGTTACTATTCCCTTTATGTATTCATTGACCACACTGTACAACCTCCTTCATGGAATTTAAATAAAGAATATACTTTTTTACTTTTCTAAAACGTACCTGTGTCTGTACACTCATTGGGGAGAGTTCCCCTTGCTCTGACACTATCATAACAGTTAGCTTAAGGGGTGGCATAGTCAGCTGTACTGTAGGGGGCGCTACATTAAGAAAAGGGAAAGTCCCAAAGGACCCAGAGAAAAGAGGCGAAACACCAGGACAGAACATGACCTAAAACACATACTCAGCATTGGCTGGGGGGGGGGCCTTCGAAGGGCACCTGTTGATTAAATGGCAAAAATGTAAAAAGTATATGAAAATACTGCACAGTATTCTACAGTCCATCACCGAACTGAAATATTTAAAAAGATGGCATATTGTTAGTGGTAATCCGGTTCTTCTACATTTATCTGTCTTAACAAAAGCCTATCTTCCAGTTCCACTGGGTATACAGTAACAATACACAGCCTTGAATAGCTCTGAAATGTAATTTCCCACAAGGCTGAGCCAAAATGGCCCACGGCCAAGGTAAGCAAAGGCGCTTCTCATTGTTCCGCATTGACATAGTCGAAAAAAACACACGGGTTTTGCCACCTGCAGAACCATTCAGAATGTAACCTACTAAATACTGTGTTTACAACAGATGTATTTCTCCACTAAGGTCCCAACACATGGAGACATGTTGCATTTGTAATCCAGTTAGAAACATGATTTAGGAGAGTAGATTTTACGGTTGGGCCTGTGGACATTGTCACTGTCCCAAAGGTTTCCCATAAGGATTGTTTTATGAGGTGAGTTAGTTAAGATGCAGTTATCACAGCTGAGATGTACTCACGTTGAGAGCGTCTCCTAAAGAACAGCAATGTGGCCAACAGGCCAACAATAAGACCACATGTAACCACAGCACCAGCCACTATGCTCGTGGTCTCAGTTTTGATTGGGGTCTGTCTGTTCAGATGGGTGCCTAGATAAACACAAGAAGTAACGCATAGCAAAAGAATGGGAAAGTTAATGCGAGTACTGAAATACAAACACAGAGGAAAGAATATGTGAGCACTGATATACAAACACATTGAGGAAAATATGCATAAGGGCCTTGAATAATGTTAAAAAAAGACAAAATTCCATTGAACACAGAATTAAGGAGCTTAGGAGAGTCTCTCTGAGATTTTTGTTATTCGCTATCAGTGATAACTGAAGAAGGACAAAGTCTTGCCTTTTATGAGTTTGTTGTCAACCTAGGGTAGTAGGAGAATACAAGGACTAAATATCCATCCATCAGAACCCTCTCCTAGTTGACCTGGTTTCTCAACCTTCTAAGTCATGTACCAGGAAAGGCTTTCAAGGTTTGATGATGATGACGGTCTTACTCACCCAGGATCGTTCTGTTGCCCTCAGCCTTCCATTCACTGTTAAGCACAACACATGTGTAAGGTGCATGTGAGGGGTCCGCTGACAGGAACGTGCTTTGCAGTTGGAAGCTCTTGTTCTCCTCCTGGGTCGCCGTGGTTTCTGTACTGCGGGTCCAGTTTGTACCAAGCCGGTCAAACCAGTGGATAGCGCCACTGGGGTAGCCTCCAGATGAGACGCAGGTCAAGTCCACCCTGTCGTCTGTGATGTCCTTGGAGGTAATTTCTGGCTGACTGTATTTAGCTGAAAATTAAATAAAGTGTTTTAATATGTTCTGTAGAATTTATGGGTTAAAAAGTTTTATAAGCTTTCACACTGGGGATGTTTACAAAGATCATTCACAAATAACACTTATTAGATTTGTGGGTAGTGCCAAGGAATCATAGATTTAGTAAAAATTAGTGCTGTCAGTTAAACGCGTTATTAACGGTTTTTAAGGCCGTCGTGTCTTTTATCGCAAGAGCGATATATATATTTTTTCTTTTTTTAGATTAACGTTCTTTTTGGCCACGCAAACTGTGTAGTAGGCTAACGTTATGGTTTGAGTGAATGGTGAGCGCGATACGGCGAAATGGATCATAAAAAGCTTCTGAATGGAAAGTTTACTTTTAAAAGTTGTGTTGTGCAAAAGAAGCAAGCTTCACTGTTGTCTGAAAATGTCAATAGGCAGCTGGCTGAAAGCAAAGAAGTAGTAGGCTTACCTTTTATTGGTAACCTAACTGTTACGGTTCATTGCTTCTGAAATAAGAGGCCTGACTGCTATGTTCCCAGCAAACTTGAAAAAAAAATGTAATATTAAGCCATGATTTAACTGTACTATAGGCTGAGTCAGGGGCGTAACTATAGGGAGTACAGCAGGTAGGGTGGGGGGGCCCGCCCAAAGATTTACACGCGTCGGCCAACGGGCCCCCCCCTTTTCCAAGTACACCGGTAGGCGTCTCTCGACGGGCCCAACCAAGATATAGCGTCAAATTTTCTCGGATAAGCTTATGTTCAAATAGGCGCTGTTCATAACAAGGCTGTGGTGTAAAATGCTATATATACACTTGAAAAGGCAAACTTATCTCAGTCATGGTTGATATTATTTTTTGGGGAAAAGTAGCAATTTATAACAAAATCATATGCTTATCCTACATACACTATAGAAACTATCAAAACACTATTAAATGAAATGAATAAGTTCTTATTTTCTTTGGTATTTTTGTGATTAGCAATGATGATTGCTGGGTAATATGTATGTTGTTGTCCAATGTCAAGTCTCTATTTGATCATGTGACAATACAATACGCTATAGTTAAACCAATTTGGCTTTTTAACTAGCCCGTCAGTCGCGAGTCGTGACATAAATGCGATTAATCGCAATGAAATATTTTAATCGTTTGACAGCACTAGTAAAAATGTAATGTAATTGTTGGAAGCTGTGTCTATGACTTTTGTGTAAATCCAAATTTAACAGTATATACAGTTTCATTTCTTAAAATCAGCTCACCAATAAAAAGTAGTTGTGGGTCCAAAGTAGGGCCGTCAATCGATAAAAAAAATTAACTAATTAATCGCACATTTTGAAATTAATTAATCGCGATTAATCGGGATTAAAAGTTTGTTTTTCTTCTTAAGACTAAATCTTATAAATTAACGAGTAATCACTTCATACAGTGTGTATTTTAGACACTGTTGTTTAATTGTATTTTTTTTTTTAAAACACAATGGTCTAGTTATTTTCCTAGAGAAGTCGTGGAGTGTGGGTTGGACGCTGGCACGCTCAAAAACAATGACTATGTTATTTAGCTGTCTCACACTCTGATAAATATGTTTAAGTGACCTATGTTTAAATTCTATGAACTGTGTTAGTTCATTGTAACGTAAAATGTAATTATTATTCATTTAGATACGTTACGTTCTAATATGTGACCGTTAGCACACCATTCATTCATAACTCAGTTGGTGGCAGACGTTAGCATTTACTAGCCAGCTGTGTTGTAATTTGTTGTTGCTCTGATTCTTGGTGTAATGAATCTAATAGTAACTTGCTGTGTTTCGCTAAGATACCTTCTAAGTATTTTCCGTTTCTTGTGTATTATTGTTTCACTCATAAGTTTTCACCTGACATCAACCTACACAGCCCTAACTAAACTAAACAAAAGTTTTTTTTAAAGTTGCGTTAACTGCGTTAAAATATTTGATCGCGTTAATCGCGGCCGCATTAATCGCATAGATTAACGCGTTAACGCTGACAGGCCTAGTTCAAAGTCATGACAACCACTTAGCGTGTTGAATGGCTTCACATAGATAATGGGACATCATTGGAGCAAGGGCTGACTCTAATATCAATATAAAATTAGTGAACGAGGGGGAAGAAGTCCCCCTCCCCCTTTCCCTTCTCATACACATTAATTAAACGGTTTTGATTCCCACTGCAAGCGTGTCAGAAGATTATCGTTCATGGTACTAGGGTGCCTGGGGATCAATTAACAATTCGACTTTAGCGTCCATTCCCACGCACCATAACCCTAAATAAACGCTCAAGAAATGGTTTCACTGTGAGTGGGAATGAGGTATTTGTGTGTGTGTGAGTGTGTGTGTGTGTGTGTGCGTGCTGGAAGGAAGTGTAGGCGTAGTATTTTTGCTTGAAACGCCCATCTTAACTTCATTCAACTGTTGAATGGCTAGTACTGCTCGCACCACAACCACTTGGCCATGTCCAGTTTTACAGAAACACAGATTATTGGCATGATGAAGAAGTTACATTAAAGACAGAACTGTAGGAGCCAGTATTCAAAACCTGCCCGACTAATACAATGTTGCAGAAAAAGTCAGTATGAATACAGCAGTTGCTTTGACTTGAAAAAATTATATATGATTTCCTCTTCGATACTTGTAAAAGAAACAAAGGCTTACCTTTGACATCTAATCTGGCATCTCCTTTAGTAAACCCTCCGCTAGTCTCCACCGTGCATGAATAGATGCCCTCATCTGAGACTTTTGTATCCTTCACAAGCAAGGATATATTCTTGCTTGTCCTCCAGTTGGTGTCTGCAAACTGAAATCGTTCATTTTCTGGGTATATACCTTCATCAAATGTCAGCACAGGATTGCCATCTTTATTCCAGAACACCTTCAATATTTTGAGGTCATACTGTGGTTTCACCACTATTTTCACCACACAGTTCAGCTTGGAGGGCTGACCAGAGTGCCCAGTACTGCTCTGACATTCCACAGCGACAAAATCTGAATCTGATAAAATAAGGGCATAGAAATGAAACACACACACAAGGCCTTTGGACTGTCAACTGCTCTTTCATAGACGAATTGAAGGTCAAGTTTTCACTTTCATTTTAACAATGTGTTCAACAACTGTACTTCAGTCATAACTGTAACAATATGACTTTTTATTTTTAACAATTTACAATTACTTTTTTTTAACAATTACTTCTCATTTTTCCACTCACCAGCAGACAATAGGACTGTTATAAAGGAAATCACCACCAACAGAATGGCAATTGCTGAAGCCATGTGAACCTAAGGACAAGTACATAAACATGAGGAAGATGATATATTAATATGTGCAACATACAGTACATACTAGAACATTTCTTTTGTACAATAAAACATGATCAAATTATGGCAAAATAGACACCTCAACACTTCTTTTCTTTTGTACAATAAAACATGATCAAATTATGGCAAAATAGACACCTCAACACTTCTTGGTTGAGAATCATATGAAATGAATTTGCCAAAAGCAGTCTGGTTTTCAAGAAGCACTGTGTACACCACTTCATATTTTGTAGAATCAAATGATGTTTTCATATATTCAACAGGTCGTGTAACAATAATACACAATCAACAGCACACAAATTCATCAATATGTAGGAATTCACAAACATTCATAACGAATCATTTTCTTTCCAGAAAACTTACATTCATCTGTCCTATCTAGGCTCCTAGACCATGAGAGTAAGTCTAATTAAAACATTTCCAAACATTTATTTATCAACTCATAAAAGTGATCAACTGTCACTTGTCCTGAAATGGTAGCCTAATCATTCGAAGCCTGGCCATCAGGCTGGGCCAGAGCCGTTGGGCCTTATTGAAAACAAACAAAAAAAAAACTTTTAAAAACATATCCATTTCTAGTCATCAACAATTTCATTACAACATTACAACATTACAAATACCACAGCTTAGTGCAATCAATAGTCAATCATTTCCATGAACATCTTAACGATTGGCCCATTGACTTTTCCTATAACCCACAAACATCTTGAAATTCTAGTGTCGCATTGAAAGGCAGTCCTTGCAAAGGTATGATTCATCATCATCAAGTATTCCACAAGTCAGATGATACCACTTTTTGCAGGAATTACAGGACATCCACTCCTCATCTCTCTTCGGATCTTCTTTGTCCCCATACTTCACTCCACAAATGCTGCCCAAATTATCTGTTTTCTCCCTCTTTTCAGGTTGTTTCCCCTTCCCTTTCCCCTTCCCTTGCCCCTTAGCTCTGTTTCGGACATAGTCAAAGTGTGCTTCACTTGTGAGGTAACTGCTTGGAGGCTTGGATCTTTTCACCTTGCTGGTAGAGGGGCGTGCACGGGAAGGCAATGTGATCAGCTCATCAAAACTTGTCTTGACCTCGACTATGTTGCTGTCGGATGTTGCTGTCGGATCTGGAGGCATCATATCAGCTGTGTGGATAGGCCCAGATGTTGAAGGAACAGCTATAGTGTCCAGGGTGGTAAACACATCTAGGTCAACTGTTGCTGACACATCCAGGTTGAGATCAAGGGGGGTGTCCAACTGTGGAATGAAGACATGTTCCATCTCTTCAGTGTCAGTGCTGTTAGTTGCAGGAGCTTCCTCTCTGTCGGCAGCAGGAGCGTCCTCTCTGTCAGCAGCAGGAGCTTCCTCTCTGTCAGTTGTTAGACTTGGAGCAAACAGACACAGAGCTGAGTCCAAAGGATGGATTCCGCTGCCCCTAAATCCAGCTCTGGCATTCTCGGATGTTGCTGCACTTCTCCATGCCTGCGATAGGATGCCAAGAAACAGAGACTTCTGCAGCTTCTGCCCACCGTTCTCCCTGGTAAAGACACGGCCCTCTAGGTTTCAGGCTTCGGAAAAAGTCCCTGTCTGCTGGCTGTAGAATGTGGGTTGTGTGTGGAGGAAAGCAAATGACCTGCACATCATTTTTTTTCATTAGCTCTAAGAATTCCAAATTAAAAAACGTGAGAGCTGTGCCCATCCAATAATAGTAATGTGGATGGGGGTCGTCTTTTGGGAGAGAAGCAATAAATTGCTTCCCCCAGTCGAGAAACACCTCTTTGTTTATCCACCCAGTCTCAGTTGCTTTGACCAGAGTGTTGGTGGGAGCCCCGTAGCACCACTCAGAGCGCAAACGCTTTGCTTTGAAGATCACCATAAGTGGACCGTTTTCTCCAGCTGCGTTGAGACTTGCTAGTAGGGTGGTGGTCCTCCCTCACTCATTCGCAGTGACCTCAAAGCAAGGCGAGCCTACTGGCGACACCACCCTCGAGGACACAGAATTATCCTATCTGGATTTCTGGCTTCCTCATGGGAAAAACTTGTCTTGCTAGGTTTACGATAATCTCTGCTAAATTAGCCTCCTCCTGCTCTGATAGAACTGGCTTTCTTCCTGCTACATGCTTATGTCCTTCTATCACACCTTTAACCCGTCTTTGGAGGGTGGATTTTGGGACATTCCAGTCCCTGGCAAGATAACGGAGCTTAGGTCTGTTGCCTGCCCTTTCCAGTTCTCTGTACTCCTGCAATGCTCCCTTCATTCTGTTCTCCTTCCACATGTTGTACTTGCCCTTTACTTTTCCCTCTTTGTTCACTCTCCCTTGCACTTCACTCTCCCTTGGTCTGTCTGTCCCTTTCCTGGGTGCCATTCTATTCCGCAAAATGAATAAGTTTCATAGATGAGAACAATTTGTAGATTAGGCAAAGTGCAGAAGAGTCTACACATACAGTACATTAACAGTAGGCTAGGTTTACTGCTTGATAGCTCACTTAATGTGTCGTCACTAATACACAAGGCCTAAATATGCTTTTACTTCAATGTTTTAACAACATGGCCTTTATTATTACTCATTTTTCAGGATATTATTTACATAAAATAATCTGACCCAAATTACATGGCCCACTACACACAGCTCTGACGGTTAGCAACCTTAGCCTCTAATTCCTTCCGCTGAAAGTTGCCTAGGATACATCACTTAGGTTTAGTGTTGTTATAAATGTGACTTTTTCACTTTTAATCAGGTTATTTGTGACTAAACTATTGACACATTTCATTTTATGCCCTAAACATTTTCAAATTACCTGAAACATGCTGTCCCAATTTACCACACCATGTTTGGTAATTTGGGACACCAAGAAAATGTTCAAATTAAATTAATATAAACATAATTTAAAAAATGTTTTTGTTTATTTTAGTACACTATTACATCACACATATTTGCTCAACATTGGTGTCCACATTAAATTAAGCATATACATCTTACAGCCTTATATTAAAATCCACCTAAAGCACATGATTTTCGGGGTCAACCTCCTGTTTGATGCTGACCACACACCCCTGTGTGATGTCACCTACGTTATGTCATGTGACTTTAGTTACATGCTTCCTAAGCCATGTATTAGCACCCCTAACTTTGCCATAGCCTTTTCAAGACAGAAGTTAAATGCTTTTTCCTTATGCTGTCCCAAATTACCTGATGTCCCAATATACCTGAATTCACCCTATGCTGAATAGTTGGGGTGTTTTATCTTACACGAGGTTATGCCTCGGAATCTTGTTCAGTCATTGGCATTTCTCTGGCATACACACGCATGAACTTGGCAAAACTGTGTTAGACCAGCATTCCTCGCTAAACCGAAATAAAAGACAGTGGTCGGACCACATTAGGGCTCGAACAATTTTGCTACTATTTCTCCTTATCACACACACATCATTTTCATGAACTCGTTTTAATTGAGAAACATAATAACAGCAAAATGTGCCTAATTATCAAAATGAATCGACGACTTTCCTTTTCGTAGCACTAACAAACCCAAAACCCAACCCAAACGATTTTGCTACCTGGGCTATTTCTCCTTATCACACAAACATCATTTTCATGAACTCGTTTCAATTGAGCAGAAGTCACAGAGCAGAATTGTGGCTTAGAGAAAAACCAACAGAAAAAAACCACTAGCAGTAGGCTATAACATATCGTTAGAGGTTGAAAGTTTTATGAAGGTATATCCTTATATATCTACATTTCACACCGGACACATAATAACCGCAAAATGTGCGTAATTATCTAAATTAATCGACGACTTTCCTTTTCGTAGCACTAACAAACCAATGCGAACAGCCTTTTTAGGCACCAAATGGATATTGGTTATTAGCTACAGAGAAACTCACTGGTCAAATAACCTACACATATTTAGTCTCACAGAGAGTAAACATACCTCTTAAACGGTCTTGCTCAACTCAGACAGCAGACTGTTGCAGTGGAGTCTTGTGTAGGTAGATAGTCAGACTTTCGTTTCGCTTTCATGACATCTTAATGACAGGTAGGCCAAGATGGTGGGCCAAACCCGTTTTTCTTTTTGTAGTTGTGTGGAATTAACGAGCCTGTGGAATCATGTTGTAGCGTTCTCCGCTATTAAGAGTCATGAACGAACCGTTTACCGCTGAAGATTAATTGTAGATTAAATGCGGGTGTTGTCGGCCACAGCCACCCACGCTGCACAACCTGTTACTTACCGGTCATCTGACTGAAGTAGGCCGTGGGCCGTAGAGGGCGCCCAAATATCAGTTTACTTACTGAATTGAACACTAGTTGCATGTGTGGATCATGTTTATACGAGCGTTAAAAAAAATACTTATTCACTCACATGATTTCTCGAGATATGGGTAGGCCGAGGACTTGTAACAGCCTAAATCAAATGTATTATGACGTGCTATTATTTGGATCAGAGCCGAATTTCGTCTATCTTACTAAAAGTTTATTTTTTTACGGTCATTGGGTTTCAACCAAGAGAAGGTTGGGCAAAACATCAGTACAGGTTGGCTACTTTTAAATTAGTTACCTGTAGCAATTAAACCGCTGCATTAAATTACTTTCTTTGACAGATTTGTCTTGATCTGCACCCTGAGTCCCTGCCTGGATCCAGACACTACTGCAGGCCTAAATCCTAATCTCTCATCTTGCCATTCGATTTTTCTTCCTTCTGGAAATCTCCGACTAAATTGACTCAATTTACGAACGCAATTGCTGTACACGATGAACTGATACTAAAATAGGGTCAAGGTACTCATGCCCATCCCTTTACTAGCTATTTGTCTATCTTATCGAATAGAAACCATATACTGGACGGCATCCCCAAGCACAAGAACATCAGCTGGTGAGCCGCTATTTAGAGTGAACTTCCCAAAGGTCAAGAAGGGAGAATGCACAGCAAAGCCAATGAAAGCAGATCCAACCTTCCATGAGTGTCACACGCTTTTTATTGAAAATTCCATAAAGTAAAACAATAAATAACATATAATTTGATTATTTAAAAACTGGATTGGATTATTTAAAAAAACAATACAATCTTTTTTCCTTTGAAATGTTTTTTCAAGACCCGGCCCCATATGTGGATGAGGTGCTGAAGATCCCCACCCCCAAAAATCTCTCCACCCATTTTGACAAACCAGACAAGCTGGAAGTGATTGCCAGCTTTGTGTCATGGTTCAATGAAGGGCAGGTCTGAACCCCACGTACCTTCCTTGGGCGTCAGGGAACTCTCCCGTACCTGCAGCACCAGGCAGGAGGGCAGCAGTACTCAGATTCTGACATTGTTTGTGCCCGCATGATAACATGATTCGGTACATTGAATAACTATGTTAAAACAAGCTCTGTGGCATTCGAATTGACAATTTTTCTGACAATAAAAGAAGTCTATATAAAGTTTTGTGTGCTTTCAGTATTTGGTATGTGACATGTTAACAATTGACACATGCAAGATGAGCAGTAAACAAAGTAAGACAGAGGGAACAGTCATTTATTGTATTTTCTTCCTTAGTCATCTTTGCATGCTGGTTGATTCTGAAGCTGCATGGTCTTGTAACCTAATGTATGAACACATTGTATTTACATACTCGAGTCACTTGCAGGTTGTCCTCAACACAGCCAGCAAGACCGTATGACCTTAGTTAATAGACAATCATATAAAAATAATTCTCGAAGTGACAAACGTTCTGTTGAAGCCTAAATTCTCAAAGTTGTTCGAGAGCCTCTTCTTATTCAGGGTCTGACTCTGGTTCCAAACGGTATGGGTGCACCGCTGTGTCAGCAGACATATTTCTCCCAAGGTACACGTTCAACCGTTTCTTTGATAGCTCCAAACCTACATGGGTGAGCACCCCGCGGTAGAGGGGGGGGGGGGGGGTAGCTGGGTCATTAGCATTTAAAGGAACAGGTTGTGGTAAAATGGGCATACAAGGACTCCTTTAACGGAATGACAGTTATGATATGGCTAGGTGGATAGGTGGCTAACTAGCTTGCTAGTTCAGTCTGTTAAATTCCACATGCCACGGGACGCCCACACAGAGTGTTTTGCTTAGCTTGTGTATTTGGACCATTATTAGGGCTACTCAAGGAAAGTAATCAAGTCGCCCCTGGTGGTAGTGATCCAATCGCATTTCAATGCAACAGTCTCGTTTATACAACACTGGACACTTACATAAAGATCCCATGTCCAAGGTTATGCTTCCTCAGTGTGTTGACAGTATTTGGTTAGTAAGGTGCCTATACAAGTACAACAAGGTGTTTGGCTGCTTTATCCATGAGCCACACCAAAGCTGGCATTTAGTTTCTTATCTGCAGAAGAATCTTGTGGCGAGTCGAGTACAACTGGATTCTGGTCTACCTCTTGATAGGGTGGTGGAGGGTTGAGCACTGGAAAGGCAAAGACAAAGAGTTGACTTCTTGAAACCAAGATCAGATCATTTCCCCTGTCAACACCATGTCTATGATGTCTAAGGCATGACTTGGTGAAATCTGTTGGTCTAGTGTCAGAATAGGTGCAAACATGGTAACACAAAAATGATGGTGACATGCAAAAATGGATTTGCATCTGTTCTGCATTACTCTGACTGTACCTGTGCCATCTTCTGGGTCATGTGAAACATAGTCATAGTCGAAGCATTCCTGTTCAGGGCCTGAAATAACAAAAGAACAGGCACTTTAATCACAGTGCTGATCGCAGGCCCTTTAATCACAGTGCTGATCGCAGTCCTGGCTGTATACAAAGCCTACACAGTAGCTGCATCAACAATAAGAGAGATCTGAAAATCCGAAGGAGGAAGGCTGTACTTTCCCCCTTCACTGTTCCTCATTTGGCCAGACATGAAAGTCTTCCCCTACGAGTTGAAGCTAGTTTAGAATTAGGCCAATTAGGCCTTCATCATTGACATGAGCATGAACCTGTTAGTGTGATTCTTCTTCCTTGGTCAGTAATGCTCAAAAGTAAAAGTCAGTGCAGTGCTTCATCTAAACTAGTAACTAGAGGTTAATGAACTATTAAGTCCCAAAGGACCCAGAGGAAAAGGGTGAAACACCAGGACAGAACATGACCTAAAACACATATTCAGCATGGGCTGGGCGGAGGGCCTTCGAAGGGCACCTGTTGATTAAATGGCAAAAATGTAAAAAGTATATGAAAATACTTCACAGTATTCTACAGTCCATCACCAAAATGAAATATTTAAGAAGTTGGCATATTGTTAGTGGTGAACCGGTTCTTTATTTATCTGAGTCTTAACAAAAGCCTATCCTCCAGTTCCACTGGCATTAAAGTAAACTAAGTCACACCACACAGCATTGAATAGTTCTGAAATGTAATTTCCCACAAGGCTGAGTCAAAATGGCCCACGGCCAAGGTAAGCAAAGGCGTTTCTGAAATGAAGTTACAGCATTGACACACAGTAGTCGAAAAAAACACACAGGTTTTGCCACGTGCAATACCACTCAGAATGATACCTGTACTGTGTTTACAACAGATGTATTTCTCCACTAAGGTCCCAACACATGGAAACATGTTGCATTTGTAATCCAGTTATAAACATGATTTAGGAAAGTAGATTTGGCCTGTGGACTTTGTCACTGTCCCAAAGGTTTCCCACAAGGATTGTTTTTTGAGGTGAGTTGGTTAAGATGCAGTTATCACAGCTGAGATGTACTCACGTTGAGAGCGTCTCCTGAAGATCAGCAATGCGACTAACAGGCCAACAATAAGAGATCCAATGACCACAGCACCAGCCATTATGTGCTTGCTGTCAGCTTTCAAGGCCTCTTTGTTTGGAAGGGGGTCTAGATAAACACAAAAAGTAACGCACAGCAACAGAATAGGAAAGTTAATGTGAGCACTGAAATACAAACACATAGAGGAAAGATAATGTGAGCACTGAAATACAAACACATTGAGGAAAATAGGCATAAGGGCCTTGAATAATGTTAAAAAAACATTCCATTGAACATCGAGTTAAGGAGCTTGAGATTTTGATCAGTGATAACTAAAGAAGGACAAAGACTTGCCTTTTATGAGTTTGTTGTCAACCTAGGGTAGTAGGAGAATACAAGGACTAAATATCCACCCATCAGAACCCTCTCCTAGTTGACCTGGTTTCTCAACCTTCTAAGTCATGTACCAGGAAAGGCTTTCAAGGTTTGATGATGATGAGGGTCTTACTCACCCGGCATCGTTTCCTCGCCCTCAGCCTTCCATTCACTGTTAAAGACAACACATCTGTAAGGTGCGTGTGAGGGGTCCGCTGACAGGAACGTGCTTTGCAGTTGGAAGCTCTTGTCTTCCTCCTGGGTCTCCGTGGTTTCTGTACTGCGGGTCCAGTTTGTACCAAGCCGGTCAAACCAGTGGATAGCGCCACTGGGGTAGCCTCCAGATGCAACGCAGGTCAAGTCCACCCTGTCTTCTGTGATGTCCTTGGAGGTCATCTCTGGCTGACTGTACTTAGCTGAAAATGAAATAGTGTTTTAATATGTTCTGTAGAATTTATGGGTTAAAACTTTTATAAAAAGTTATATAAGCTTTCACACTGGGGATGTTTACAAAGATCATTCAAGAACACTTATCGGATTTAAGGGGAAGTGCCAAGGAATCATAGATTTAGTACAAATGTAATGTAATTGTTGGAAGCTGTTTCTATGACTTTTGTGTACATCCAAATGTAACAGTATATACAGTCTATCTAATATTGACTGATTTCTTCATATACAGTGTTCAGATAGTCCATTTACATTATTTTTTTTATAATTTCCGTAATTTTCTGACTAATAACTGCAGTTCATAAATATTCACAAAATTCCTGCAGCCCTGCAGTTAATACTCCGGTGCGTTCTATACACGGGATTGCATTTTTCTTCAGCTCTCTCTCCCCTTCACATATGATATTCATTAATCAGGTATCAGGTAAAAACAACATCGGATAGAGAACACATTTTCAGTCACACTCAGTCTTCCAGGTCTGATGCCAGTTAACCTGGCTATGAACTATCCTAGCTATCTGTATCTTAAGAAACCATCTTAACAGCTCGTAGTTGTGAGTGTGTGTAATATGAACTCATTTTTTAATATGAAGTGAACATGAACGTGTGTTAATACGAAGCTGCACAGGCACCCTGAGGGTTTCTACCTTTTCCTACCTATAATTTAAGAAGTTAAATCGAGGGGACTATAACGTCAGCTAGATAACTAGTTATCATTTCATGCAAATGGAACTCTTCAACTCGTCAACACACCTGTTTGTTTTATAAAATAACATCAAATACTTTAACACTGTTTCGATTCAGTGCGGTGAACAGTTGGGAAAATATGGTATTTGTTTAATCATTTACCCTTGTATAGTAGACAAAAATGTCCCTGGTCTGGCCCTTATCTTGCCTACAATCAGAGACTACCAAATACATAAAGATACACACAGGGACAAAATGAACTTGGCCATGTCCAGCTTTACAGAAACACAGATTATTGGCATGATGAAGAAGTTACATTAAAGACAGAACTGTAGGAGCCAACATTCAAACCTGCCTGACTAATACAATGTTGAAGAAAAGGTCAGTAAGAATACAGCAGTGGCTTTGCCTTGATATATTATATATGATTTCCTCTTCGATACTTGTAAAGGACACAAAAGCTTACCTTTGACATCTAATCTGGCATATCCTTTAGTAATCCCTCTGGTAGTCGCCACTGTGCATGAATAGATGCCCTCATCTGAGACTTTTGTATCCTTCACAAGCAAGGATATAACCTTGCTTGTCCTCCAGTTGGTGTCTGCAAACTGAAACCGTTCATTCTCTGGGTTTATACTTCCATCAAATGTCAGCACTTGTTGGCCATCTTTCTTCCAGAACACCTTCAATATTTTTAGGTCATTCTGTGGTTTCACCACACAGTCTAGCTTGGAGGGCTGACCAGAGTGCCCAGTACTGCTCTGACATTCCACCGTGACAAAATCTGATGTGGAAAAAATAAGGGCATAGAAATTAAACACACACACAAGGCTGTCAAGTGCTCTTTCATAGACGAATTGAAGGTCAAGTTTTCACTTTCATTTTAACAATGTGTTCAACCACTGTACTTCAGTAATAACTGTAACAATATGACTTTTTACTTTTGACCTTTGACTTTTAACAATTTACAATTACTTTTTTTTAACGATTACTTCTTTTTTTTCCACTCACCAGCAGACAATGGGACTGTTATAAAGGAAATCACCACCAAGCAAATGGCAATTGCTGAAGCCATGTGAACCTAAGGACAAGTACATAGACATGAGGACGATGATATATTAATACGTGCAACATACATACTAGAACATTTCTTTTGTACAATGAAACATGATCAAATTATGGACAAATAGATAACACCTCAACACTTCTGGGTTGAGCATCATATGAAATGAATTTGTCAAAAAGCAGTCTGGTTTTCAAGAAGCACTGTGTACACCACTAACATTTATCTTAAATCTGTAAGCTATAATTAGCCAACGCCACAGCCACACTCAATCAAAAACATCTGCTGCTTTCCTCCTCTTTAGCCCCACTCCCATTCCCGTTTCTCTAAAATCCCAAGTCCCTCGACTTCCAAAATTCAGAGTGCATGACAGAAATCCAAAAAATGTCTTGCTGGGGGAAGGTGTAAGAAGTTGACATCTCACATTTCATCTGATATGGAGCACTGCCATGATGTGCAGTGGTAGCTAACGATGGGTGAAATCATCAAAATGCTCTGTTCCCATTACAGCATAAGGAAGTCATTGCACATGGCTATATAGGCTACTACAGAAACTGCAAGTTTGACTCAATGTATAAAGGTGATTACTCTATATGCTGAATAGTTGGGGTGTTTTATCTTACACGAGGTTATGCCGCGGAATCTTGTTCAGTCATTGGCATTTCTCTGGCATACACAGGCATGAACTTGGCAAAACTGTGTTAGACTGACATTCCTCGCTAAGACAATGGTCCACGATGGTAAAAGACAGTGGTCCACATTAGGGCTCGAACGATTTTGCTACCTGGGCTATTTCTCCTTATCACACAATTCTATGTTATAGCCTACTGCTAGTGCTAGTTCCTCGTTTCAATTTAGCGGAAGTCACGGAGCAGAATTGTGGCTACCACAGCCGACCAACCGAAAAAAGCCACTAGCAGTAGGCTATAACATATCGTTAGAGGTTGAAAGGTTAATGAAGGTATAGGCTTATATATCTATCTTTCACACCGGAAACATAATAACAGCAAAATGTGCATAATTATCTAAATTATTCGACGACTTTCATTTTCGTAGCACTAACAAACCCACCAATGCGAACAGCCTTTTTAGGCACCAAATGGATATTGGTTATTAGCTACAGAGAAACTCACTGGTCAAATAACCTACAGATATTTAGTCTCACAGACAGTATAAACATACCTCTTAAACTGTCTTGCTCAACTCAGACAGCAGACTGCCGCAGTGTCTTGTGTAGGTAGAGACAGATACGTTGTCTTCGAGGTCACAGTTTCGTTTCGCTTTCGTTATGACACCTAAATGACTGGTTGGCCGTGGACCGTAGAGGGCGCCCAAATATCAGTTTACCTACTGAATTAAACACTAATTGGATGTGTGGATCATGTTTATACGAGCGTTAAAAAATATATAAAAAATAACAGTGGCATGAAGCCAGCACATAGGTTCTAAATATGCTCTCAGGACAGATAAGAAATTAAGCCTCTTTTTAAAGGGTGCAACTATGGAACAGGTTAAAGAAGTCAAACTGCTGGGTGTCACTATTGACAAAACACTGTCATGGTCCACAGATTAATAATACAGTGGTGAGAATGATTAATGGTATCTATGCCATTAGAAGGAGTGCTCATCTAGTAACTAATACAACAATTAGACTAGTCATACAATCTCTAGTTCTGTCAAATCTGGACTACTGTCCTGTTATCTGGTCTAGTGCATCAAAGCAAGAACTCAGTAAACTTCAGCTTGCTCAGAACAGAGCGCCAAGACTAGCACTTCACTGCTCTGTTAGGAGTAGTGTGGATGCTATGCATGCCAGGCTGTCATGGATGAGGGTGGATGAAAGACTGGCATGTAGCCTTATTCTGTTTTTAAATAATGTGTATTCCTCACAGAAACCTTTCAGTTTGTCTTTACAGCTATCACCTGCAAATGAGAGACATGGTTATAATACTAGACAGGCACTAAGTGGTCACTTTACTTTTCCTCTACCCAGAACCAATGCACTTAAGAAAACAGTAATGTACAGAGCCATTGCATACTGGAATGTGCTCCCCTCATATGTGACTCTAACAAGAAATAAATGTGATTTCAAAAGGAAACTTAAGGGAGCAATCATCAGAAAGGAAATTATAGTAGATTAGGTTATTATTTTAGGTATTTTTTTTATTATTTTACTTTTAATGTAAATGTTGTTTTCTAAGTCTGTGTTTTTGTGATAATTGATCATGCTGTACTGGCAGCCCTGCACTTCTATGTAAATGCTGGGCATCCCCAAGCAAGAACATCAGCTGGTGAGCCGCTATTTAGAGTGAACTTCCCAAAGGTCAAGAAGGGAGAATGGACAGACAAGCCAACGAAAGCAGATCCAACCTTCCATGAGTGTCACAAGCTTTGTATTGAAAATTCCATCAAGTAAAACAATAAATAACATATATAATTTGATCATTAAAAAATTGGATTGGATTATTAAAAAAAAAACGATACAATCTTTTTTTTCTTTGAAAAGGTTTATCAAGACCCGGCCCCATGTGTGGATGAGGTGCTGAAGATCCCCACCCCCAAAAATCTCTCCACCCATTTTGACAAACCAGACAAGCTGGAAGTGATTGCCAGCTTTGTGTCATGGTTCAATCAAGGGCAGGTCTGAACCCCACGTACCTTCCTTGGGCGTCTCCCGTATGTGCAGCACCAGGCAGGATGGCAGCAGTACTCAGATTCTGACATTGTTTGTACCCGCATGATAACATGATTCGGTACATTGAATAACTATGTTAAAAAAGCTCTGTGGCATTCAATTTGACAGTCTTTCTGACAATAAAAGTCTATATAAAGTTGTGTTCGCTTTCAGTACTTGGTATTTGACATGTTAACAATTGACACATGTAAGATGAGCAGTAAACAAAGTAAGATAGAGGGAACAGTCATTTATTGTATTTAATTTTCTTAGTAATTTTTGCATGCTGGTTGATTCTGAAGCTGCATGGTCTTGTAACCTTGGAATATAGAAAAGATGATGACTGCATAATTACAATATCATTCACAAAAAATTCATTCTACCTCTGGTATCTCCCTGCAGCATACATTATCGGGCTCTGTAGACATGCGACACAGCCAGCAAGACTGTATGACCTTAGCTAATACACAATCATACATAAATAATTCTCGAAGTGACAAACGTCCTGTTGAAGCCTAAATTCTCAAACTTGTTCGGGAGCCTCTTCTTATTCGGGGTTTGACTCTGGTTCCAAACGGTATGGGTGCACCGCTGTGTCAGCAGACATATTTCTCCCAAGGTACACGTTCAACAGTTTCTATGGTCGCTCCAAACCTACTTGGGTGAGCACCCCGCGGTAGAGGGGGGGGGGGGGTTAGCTGGGTCATTAGCATTTAAAAGGAACAGATTGTGGTAAAATGGGCATATGATGACTCCTTTAACGGAATGACAGTTCTGATATCAGGTGGCTAACTAACTTCAGTCTGTTACAGTTTTTCTCGATTGCTTTGGCACATTTTTCCATTCACTGTTTACTTTTTCAAAACAGCTCACACACAGCCCTTAACAGAAGACGAAAGGACCAAAACACTTTATAATATTTGCAGAATGACACCACCTTCTCAAAACGTATCAGACGCCCATCAAAACCAAACATTTCCATCAAAACCTACAATTTGTGCTCAATTGAAAATGTATTTTCTCATTTATTTAACAATGGATAACAAAATTCAAACTACAGCTATCACTATCAAACTCTGCAACCATCACTTCAACTTTTGTGCAGCACCCTCACAGTATTGACTGTTTTACCACTGACAACATACTACAATTTGGGCTTCGTACTGAGCACTCTAACTAAGGGAATATACTGTCAGAAAGTATTTGAAATCTAAATTTGCATACAGTGAAATATTGTAGTTCTGTTTTTGTATTGCTAAATACTGTAAAATATATTCTAAACAAGGACCTGTCTACACCATTGATTTCCATGTGTTCTACTGTGTACAAAATGGCAAAGATTCTGACATAAAAATATTTATTGCAGTCATTTTTCCACATTACATGTATATACTGTAAGAAGTCAAAATGACAGGTTTCAATATACAGTAAAAAGGTCAAATCTGTTCTGCAGTGAACATTCTCCCTCTGCCACCAGTGTGGGCCAGTGTGTTGATTCTGTAAAAATAGTGCAATAGGCTGTAAATACTGTAATCAGTATAGTAATCAAAATTCTACCGTATAAGTTGTAAATTACTTTAGTAAAACTACAGTACTACATTGTATTGTGGCAACACACTTTACAAAAGCATAGAAATGGTTGTTTGCGAAGAGTGCAAATACAGTGAAACACAGTACAGTAAATTGACCGTAAAGGCCAGCAACGTGTCATTGTCATCGCGGAAAGTACGAACAATTGATGCCACAGTATGACGGCTCAGGTTTGGCTGAACCCTTTGGCCAGCCTCTCTCATGGAGAGGTGATGATTGACTACGTGATCAATGACAGTTGCCCTAGTTTCATTAGAGCATCTTACACGAACGCCACGTCCCCTGACAGGGGCCCCTCTACCTCTACCACGGCCTCGTCCTCGTCCTTGCTGAGGTTGTTGGTGGCGGCCTCCTCGATCCATGCTTGTTATCAACTTCAATCTATTGACCTCTTTTAGAGGTTGAGAACTACTTGATTAATTGTGCACAGAGAGTTCACACAGGTGCTGACGATATTTAGAATATAGAGAGCCGTTTCAGTAGGCCTGCTACTAAGTGTCTGCAATGTGTTGACATGGTTATTCAATTAGGTTTTGTGTCTTTCTCTGAGAAGTGTGTTAACTGTTTGAGTGAAAGCAAAGAGAAATAGTTAACCCATTCGCCAGAGAAGACTCTTACTGTGCAAAGAAGATGTGAGCATTAGATTAAATTGACCCATGATTCGCTAAATGTGTGTAGGCAATCGACAAAAACTGTAAATTCCACATGCCACGGGACGCCCACACAGAGTGTTTTGCTTAGCTTGTGTATTTGGACCATTATAAGGGCTACTCAAGGAAAGTAATCAAGTCGCCCCTGGTGGTAGCGTTCCAATCGCAATTCAATGCAACAGTCTTGTTTATACAACACTGGACACATACACAAAGATCCCATGTCCAAGGTTATGCTTCCTCAGTGTGTTGACATTATTTGGTTAGTAAGATGCCTATAAAAGAAAGGTGCTTTATGCATGAGCCACATCAAAGCTTATCTGCGAGTCGAGTACAACTTGATCCTGGTCTACCTCTTCTTAGGGTGGTGGAGGGTTGAGCACTGGAAAGGCAAAGACAAAGAGTTGACTTCTTGAAACCAAGATCAGATCATTTCCCCTTTAAGTGTGTATATGTCAACACCATGTCTATGATGTCTAAGGCATGACTTGGTGAAATCTGTTGGTCTAGTGTCAGAATAGGTGAAAGGAGAGGGAAGTGGTGATGAAAAAAAAAACAGATATGCAAACATGATAACAATGGATTTGCATTTGCATCTGTTCTGCATTACTTTGACTGTACCTCTGGCATCTTCTGGGTCAGGCGAAGCATAGTCATAGTCGATGCGTTCCTGTTCAGGGCCTGAAATAACAAAAGAACAGGCACTTTAATCACAGTGCTGATCGCAGGCCCTTTAATCACAGTGCTGATCGCAGTCCTGGCTGTATACCAAGCCTACAGAGTAGCTGCATCAACAATAAGAGAGATCTGAAAGTCCGAAGGAGGAAGGCTGTACTTTTCCCTTCACTGTTCCTCATTTCGCCAGACATGAAAGTCTTCCCCTACGAGTTGAAGCTAGTTTAGAATTAGGTCAATGGCAAAATCATGGTTGATTGAACAAGAATGTAGGCTTGACATGAGCATAAACCTGTTAGTGTGATTCTTCGTCCTTGGTGAGTAATGCAGTGCAGTGCTTCATTTTAACTAGTAACTAGAGGTTAATGAACTATTTTTAAGAATAGGGAAAGTCCCAAAGGACCCAGAGAAAAGAGGCGAAACACCAGGACAGAACATGACCTAAAACACATACTCAGCATGGGCTGGGCGGAGGGCCTTCGAAGGGCACCTGTTGATTAAATGGCAAAAATGTAAAACGTATATGAAAACACTGCACAGTATTCTACAGTCCATCACCGAACTGAAATATTTAAAAAGATGGCATATTGTTAGTGGTAATCCGGTTCTTCTACATTTATCTGAGTCTTAACACAAGCCTATCTTCCAGTTCCACTGGGTATACAGTAACAATACAAGGCCTTGAATAGCTCTAAAATGTAATTTCCCACAAGGCTGAGCCAAAATGGCCCACGGCCAAGGTAAGCAAAGGCGTTTCTGAAATGAAGTTACAGCATTGACACACAGTAGTCGAAAAAAAAACACAGGTTTTGCCACGTGCAATACCACTCAGAATGATACCTGTACTGTGTTTACAACAGATGTATTTCTCCACTAAGGTCCCAACACATGGAAACATGTTGCATTTGTAATCCAGTTAGAAACATGATTTAGGAGAGTAGATTTGGCCTGTGGACTTTGTCACTGTCCCAAAGGTTTCCCTTTGTTTTATGGATTGTTTTATGAGGTGAGTTAGTTAAGGGGCAGTTATCACAGCTGAGATGTACTCACGTTGAGAGCGTCTTCTAGAGATCAGCAATGCGACTAACAGGCCAACAATAAGAGATCCAATGACCACAGCACCAGCCACTATGCTCGTCGTGTCAGCTTTGATTGGGGTCTGTTTGTTCAGATGGGTGCCTAGAAAAACCCAAGAAGTAACGCATAGCAACAGAATGGGAAAGTAATGTGAGTACTGAAATACAAACACATTGAGGAAAGATAATGTGAGTACTGAAATACAAACACATTGAGGAAAGATAATGTGAGTACTGAAATACAAACACATTGAGGAAAATATGCATAAGGGCCTTGAATAATGTTAAAAAAGACAACATTCCATTGAACACAGAGTTAAGGAGCTTAAGAGAGTCTCTCTGAGATTTGTATTATTCGCTATCAGTGATAACTGAAGAAGGACAAAGTCTTGCCTTTTATGAGTTTGTTGTCAACCTAGGGTATTATACAAGGACTAAATATCCACCCATCAGAACCCTCTCCTAGTTGACCTGGTTTCTCAACCTTCTAAGTCATGTACCAGGAAAGGCTTTCAAGGCTTGATGATGATGAGGGCCTTACTCACCCAGGATCGTTTCCTCGCCCTCAGCCTTCCATTCACTGTTAAAGACAACACATGTGTAAGGTGCGTGTGAGGGGTCCGCTGACAGGAATGTGCTTTGCAGTTGGAAGCTCTTGTCTTCCTCCTGGGTCTTCGTGGTTTCTGTACTGCGGGTCCAGTTTGTACCAAGCCGGTCAAACCAGTGGATAGCACCACTGGGGTAGCCTCCAGATGAAACGCAGGTCAAGTCCACCCTGTCTTCTGTGATGTCCTTGGAGGTAATCTCTGGCTGACTGTACTTAGCTGAAAATAAAATAAAGTGTTTTAATATGTTCTGTAGAATTTATGGGTTAAAAAGTTATATAAGCTTTCACACTGAGGATGTTTACAAAGATCATTTACAAAGAACACTTATTAGATTTGTGGGTAGTGCCAAGGAATCATAGATTTAGTACAAATGTAATGTAATTGTTGGAAGCTGTGTCTATGACTTTTGTGTATATCCAAATGTAACAGTATATACAGTCTATCTAATATTGACTGATTTCTTCATATACAGTGTTCAGATAGGCCATTTACATTTATTTTTTTTATTTACGTAATTTTCCAACTATTAACTGCAGTTCATAAATATTCACAAAATTCCTGCAGCCCTGCAGTTGATATATATGGCCCTTGGTCAAGCTAGACATCCCCTTTGACCTCCAGACACACCCATCCCCTCCACTACACACATATGTTAAATCTACAATATAAATGTCTGTACTTTCTGTAATGTATGAAAGAAGACCTCCTCGAATCCAGAAGACCGTTTCCTGGCATCACACGGGCCTCGTGCGTGCTCGTGCTGTGACGAGGTGACCGTGGCTAGTGTCTGAATAAACGCATTCTTTCGCTTAGCCGTCTCAATACAAGTCTCTTACTCTGAACAAGCTAACTTGAACCAAGTATGGGCCTCGACGATTTCGCCGAAGAAAAGCAGATTCTTTCAGCTAGATAACTAGTTATCATTCCATGCAAATGGGACTCTTCCATTTAAACCATTTAAGGTTAATTTAAAGTTTCTTTACAGTTTCCTTCCTTACCTTAGCAGCCAGAAAACGTTTAATTTCTCAAAACCAGCTCACCAATTAAAGGTAGTTGTGGGTTCAAAGTCATGACAACCGCTTAGCGTGTTGAATGGCTTCACATAGATAATGGGACATCATTGGAGCGAGGGCTAACTCTAATATCAATATAAAATTAGTGAACGAGGGGGAAGAAGTCCCCCTCCCCCTTTCCCTTCTCATACACATTAATTAAACGGTTTTGATTCCCACTGCAAGCGTGTCAGAAGATTATCATTCATGGTATAGGGTGCCTGGGTATCAATTAACGATTTGACTTCAATGTGTGTGTGTGTGTGTGTGTGTGTGCGTGCGGGAAGGAAGTGTAGGTGTCCTATTTTTGCTTGAAACGCCCATCTTAACTTCATTCAACTGTTGAATGGCTAGTAGTGCTCGCACCACAACTACACAGTATGAGTTAACGTTGAATAAACTGCGGTTAATACACAGGTTCAGTCAACACACCTGTTTGTTTTATAAAATTACATAAAATACTGTAACGCTGTTTATATTCAGTGCGGTGAACCGTTGGGGAAATACTGCATTTTTTTTATCATTTACCCCAAAAAGTCCCTGTTCTGGCACTTATCTAGCCTTGCCTACAATCAGAGACTGCCAAATATATAAAGATACACACAGGGACAAAATGAAACTTGGCCATGTCCAGCTTTACAGAAACACAGATTATTGGCATGATGAAGAAGTTACATTAAAGACAGAACTGTAGGAGCCAGAATTCAAACCTGCCCGACTAATACAATGTTGAAGAAAAGGTCAGTATGAATACAGCAGTTGCTTTGACTTGAAAACATTATATATGCTTTACTCTTTGATACAGATACTTGTAAAAGAAACAAAGGCTTACCTTTGACATTGAATCTGGCATATCCTTTTTTAGGCCCTAAGGTAGTCACCACCGTGCATGAATAGTTGCCTTCATCTGAGACTTTTGTATCCTTCACAAGCAAGGATATATTCTTGCTTGTCCTCCAGTTGGTGTCTGCAAACTGAAATCGTCCATTCTCTGGGTTTATACCTCCATCAAATGTCAGCACATGTTGGACATCTTTCTTCCAGTACACCTTTAATATTGTGCGGTTATACTTTGTTTTCACTACACAGTCCAGCTTGGAGGGCTGACCAGAGTGCCCAGTACTGCTCTGACATTCCAGAGTGTGAAAATCTGAATCTGAAAAAATAAGGGCATAGAAATTAAACACACACACAAGGCCTTCGGACTGTCAACTGCTCTTTGATAGACGAATTGAAGGTCAAGTTTTCACTTTCATTTTAACAATGTGTTCAACAACTCTACTTCAGTAATAACTGTAACAATATGACTTTTTACTTTTGACTTTTAACAATTTACAATTACGTTTTTTAACAATTACTTCTTCTTTTCCCACTTACCAGCAGACAATGAGACTGTTATAAAGGAAATCACCACCAACAGAATGGCAATTGCTGAAGCCATGTGAACCTAAGGACAAGTACATAGACATGAGGAAGATGATATATTAGTATGTGCAACATACTTAATAGAACATTTCTTTTGTACAATGAAACATGATCAAATTATGGCAAAATAGAAAACACCTCAACACTTCTTGGTTGAGCATCATATGAAATGAATTTGTCAAAAGCAGTCTGGTTTTCAAGAAGCACTGTTTACACCAGGGACGTGCACAGGAATTTTAAAGGGCCATTGCTCTGCCAATAAAAATGTTTTTCCTTCGGTGGGCAGCACGAGGGCAGACTTTCCTCCTCTTTTGCTCCACTCCCATTCCTTTAAAGGAATCCGTTTCTCTGAAATCCCCAAGTCCCTCGACTTCCAAAAGTGAGAGTGCATGACAGAAATCCAAAAAATGTCCTGCTGGGGGAAGTTGTAAGAAGTTGACATCTCACATTTCATCTGATACGGAGCACTGCCATGCTGTGTAGCTCACGATAGGTTAAATCATCAAAATGCTGCATTTCTAAAATCCCCCTCTGTTCCCATTACAGCATATGGAAGTCACTGCACATGGCTATATACTACAGAACCTGAAAGTTTCACTCAATTTATGAACGTTATTACTCTCTATATGCTGAATAGTTGGGGTGCTTTATCTTACACGAGGTTATGCCTCGGAATCTTGTTCAGTCATTGGCATTTCTCTGGCATACACAGGCATGAACTTGGCAAAACTGTGTTGGACCGGCATTCCTCGCTAAGCCGAAATAAAAGACAGTGGTCGGACCACATTAGGGCTCGAACGATTTTGCTACCTGGGCTATTTCTCCTTATCACACAAACATCATTTTCATGAACTCGTTTCAATTGAGCAGAAGTCACAGAGCAGAATTGTGGCTTAGAGAAAAACCAACAGAAAAAACCCACTAGCAGTAGGCTATAACATATCGTTAGAGGTTGAAAGTTTTATGAAGGTATATCCTTATATATCTACATTTCACACCGGACACATAATAACAGCAAAATGTGCGTAATTATCTAAATTAATCGACGACTTTCCTTTTCGTAGCACTAACAAACCAATGCGAACAGCCTTTTTAGGCACCAAATGGATATTGGTTATTAGCTACAGAGAAACTCACTGGTCAAATAACCTACAAAAACAGTATAAACATACCTCTTAAACGGTCTTGCTCAACTCAGACAGCAGACTGTTGCAGTGGAGTCTTGTGTAGGTAGATACGTTGTCCTCGAAGTCAGACTTTCGCTTTCCCAATGACACATAAATGACTGGTTGGCCAATATGGTGGGCCGAACCCGTTTTTCTTTTTGTTGTTGTGTGGAATGAACGAGCCTATGGAATCATGTTGTAGCGTTCTCCGCTATTAAGAATCATGCACAAACCGTTTACCACTGAAGATTAATGTAGATTAAATGCGGCTGTTGTCGGCCACAGCCACACTGAACAACTTGTTACGCTACGGTCAGTCCGACTGAAGTACACCCTGGACCGTAGAGGGCGCCCAAATATCAGTTTACCTACTATATTGAACACAAGCATGTGGGGATAATGTTTATACGAGCGTTCAAAAAAGATACTTAATAAGATGTCTATGCAGCGAATAGGGTTACAGATGCGCTCCTTAGTGCCAGCTACCCTCGGGGAGTTTGAAAAGTGATGAACGCGTCTCTGCCCAAAATCAGATACATTTTTTTGCCGTGAGAAATTGGATGTGTGGCATGAGTGCGTGTGAAAACATGCAAAAGCGTGTGTCACACGGCGAAACCGTGAGAGTTGGCAGCTCTGAAATAAGATGTCTATGCAGCGAATAGGGTTACAGATGCGCTCCTTAGCGCCAGCTACCCTCGGGGAGTTTGAAAAGTAATGAACGCGTCTCTGCCCAAAATCAGATTTATTTTTTTGCAATTGGATGTGTGGCGTGAGTGCGTGTGAAAACATGCAAAAGCGTGAGAGTTGGCAGCCGTGAGAGTTGGCAGCTCTGGGTTTACTAACATTACTTGCCTGATGGAGACCTGAGGGTCAAAACCTTGCATGTAGGCTGTGCCAAAACCAAACGGTTTTTTTCTGATGGAAAAAAAGCACTGTTTCAAACACTTGTTACCATAACAAGTTAGCAGGCTAGTTAACGTACACTAAAGATAAACTTTTAGGACTTGTCCAGTTTAATCCACACATGAATACAGGGGATCCAGTTTAACTGTCATAGAACCAATGCTATTTCACTGTGCACTATTTGGCACATTGCCTCCTTATTGCTGCTTCCAGCAGTTAATCCACAATTGAATACTGATGATGCATTTAATTGTCAGGTACATTCCACTGTGTTCTACGTCGGCGTATTTTACTCTCCAGCAGTGTAGATAGTATTTCTCTCGGTTCACTACTCTGATACTCTGCCTCTTTGTTCCACTAGGGCCTGCACCCAGGGCTGCTCCTTCCTATAGGCGGTTGACTGGAGCGCCACCCAGAGCTATCTTTTTTTTTTTTTGCTGGGCAGTTTTTTGCTTGCTCTTCTATATCTCCAACCAATATTTTGATTTAAAAAAAGAAACCTAACAACAGGGGAAAATGAGGTAGGGGTACCACCTTGGTGTTGTCAGAACATGCTAGCACATTAATGGTATGGGTTGAGTGTGTGTGTCCAAGCGAGCGTCGAGGAAAGAGACTATGAAGAGGCAAAAGCCATCCAGGGTGCAATACAAAAAGAAAAGAAAGGAAGAAGAGAAACCTGCCAAGGAGAAAGGTATTCAAATTTGATTGTATTGTCAACTTTAGAGAATGGGTAATAATGTCATGTAATCTTGCTAGTTAGCTAATGTTAGCTAGCCAGTGAAGGGGTGTGATGTTCGTTATTGCCATTCAGTCAAAACTCTCATCAGGCTATTTTTTTGCAAAACATAGCGCAAGTTCAGCTGTACCGTAATTAGTGTCATTTTCGTTTTGTCATGAAATTGAAATTTGAGTAATAATAACAACATTAGTTTTGGTGAAGCGAGCTAGCCAGTTTAATCAGACCTGATTCAACTAATCAAGAGCTACCCCTATCTTATATCCTATAGCCTATTTGACGTATGCTTACTTGAACAGTAAGGGGTTTGGATGTCTATGGGGTGTAATTTGTGTAAGAATTTTACGTTTGCATATGTAGGTATATTGTGGCTACCTGGTCAAATGTCTTTCCGGAACTGGAAAAGCATTGACTCAGCCACTATGACCATGGATCTCCAGCTCATCACCTGCCCAGCTTCTGCATCAATGGATGAATTAGTGGAACTCTATAATACATCCCTGAGCAGTGTTTTTGATCTCCATGCCCCTGTCAAGTCACGTGAGGTCAATTTATCACGCTCCGCTCCCTGGTTCACACATGAGCTGCGGAAAATAAAAACAGCTGGGCGCGTCCTGGAACAACGATTCACACACTCTGGGCTCACTGTCCATAAACTGGCTTTCCGTGAGCATCGAAGGGCCTACTCCAACTCCCTTAAAGATGCTCGCTCACAGTTCTATTCCAGCTTAATCAATTAAAAACCTTGGCAACTCAAAACAGCTTTTTTGAACATAAACCATCTCCTAAAGTCACAACCATCCTTTTCAACTGAGGCTACAGAGGAGCAATGCAACAGCTTCTTGACTTTTTCAGATCCAAGGTCAACAGCATTCGCTCGCTGAGGTCCAGCTCGTCATCTCTGCTTCCCTCTGACACCAACACCTTATCTGCGAGTGTGCTGTCTCCTCTACATCTCGCTGAGGTTCAGGAGAAAAATTAAATCCTGTACCCGTACCCTGGACCCCATTCCCACTGCTCTGCTCAAGTCACACATCCCCACTCTCAGTCCTTTCATCACCAAAGTTGTTAACCTTTCCCTTCAGTCTGGCTGTGTCCCACCTGCTCTCAAGGTTGCTGTCATCTGTCCCCTTCTCAAGAAGCTCACCCTGGACCCGGACGTTCTAGCCAACTACAGGCCTATCTCCAACCTTGCCTTCCTTGCTTGGTCCAGTATTGCTGTCAGATAACATTGCAGGCTGTGATTTAACTTAAAGTTTACAGCTGGAGTTTTACCTGTGACTCCTTAATGACATTTGCGTTACTTAAGTTTACTTAAACCCCAGAAACCTAAGTTTTCACAACCAGTAAATTACATAAAAACACTGTATTTGTTACATACTCGTACATGAACACATTGTACTCGAGTCACTTGCATTAGTCAGGTGGATTAATGCACAATTTAGGCTCGATCGTGACAAGAGTGATAAAAGCATGAAATTTGGCACACAATTATTTGGTACGATTTTCAAAACAGTATTTTTGCCTAGAAATGCTCACCAAATAAGTAATAAAACAGTTATTCATGCATGTTTGTGTTTTCTTGTTTATTTTTTATATGTATTAGTTTAAACAAATCATTTGGTAGGGTAAAGGCTAATTGTGTGCCAAATTTCATGCTTTTATCACTCTGGTCACGATCGCGTTGTTAAGCCACCTGACTACATTGGGTTGTCCTCAACACAGCCAGCAAGACCGTATGACCTTAGCTAATAGACAATCATACAAAAATAATTGTCGAAGTGATAAAGTTAACTGTTAGGGATTTATTTCACCCTTTTTAGGACTGTAATTAACCTCAGAATTAAGACACACAACCAAGAACATAATAAATAATTGACTTTTACTCTGTCAGAGAGGAGTGAATGGTGTTAGACCGCTTCTTCAACCTACACTCCTCCAAATAGGAATGGAGTGCTTTCAGAACGCTGTTCAACCCATCACTGCCTTCTCTGGTAAAAAGAAACAGACTTTATGCAGAGACAATATCACAGAACAAAGACATGACACTCCCATGGCTCTGTCTTCCCATGCCTGGTTCCAAAACACAAGAATGTTTACCTAAGACCCCCAAAAACCCTGACTATGGGTCTTAGACCAATAAATCAGTCTTAACCTAAACATTTCATGACAGTCTGAATTCCAAGCTTCTCTTCCCACAGTTTCAAACTTCCTTTCACAGAACAATGGAAAGAGCTTAGTCCTCCATTTAACTAACTAACTAATATCAAACTAAAACCCATCATGATAATAATTAAAAAGAAACATTTCTTTCACATTTCCCTCCTGTTTATCATGAAAACAATACTAGTCTAAACATCATTAAACTAAAGCATCATCATCTTGATGGTTCCAGACAACAGTACACTCCATACAGAAGTACATACAAGACTAGACATGAGAACTTAGAAACATGTAGAAATACACATCATAAAAATACAAAAAGTATACAAATTGCTACAATAGAGAGCAGACCTTTCAACATCATTTACCACCATGTACCAGACGTAAACCAAGCAACCAGATTTCACCTCGGAACATTAACCACTTTGTCTTGTAATAAAGCATCACATAACAACCTTCATTTGCTGTAAGGCTTCAGTCACAGAGACACTATGAATATAATCCAATATCCAAATACAACAGATATCAGTCACAAAACTCCCCCACCAGCAGCAGTGAGTAAATACACTAACTAAGTTGGCATTAACAAAATCCTAAACTATAGTTAAGGGTTTCCATTCTTAACATGACTTTTCTTACTCATAGGGCCTGAAACAGAAACAAAATAACCTTGGAGCTGGTGGTCCAAATCTTTTAGTCATCAGCACATCAGTCCCCCACACGCTGTCATGCTTCTCAACAGCAAATCTCTTCTTACGAGATACTCTGCCTGCGAGATAGCACCAACAACACAAATATGGTCCATGACCTGGGCGGGGGCGCTTACGCCACCCCAGTGTGGAAGAAGATGACTGTACAATATACTACCACACAACCACAATACCTCTCTCACCTTAGGGGTACCCTTGTCAGAGTGGCAATGCCCTGCATTCCAACCTCAACATAAGGACCTGTTCCCAATGGACAGGGTACGACGTTGGCTGAGGAAGCAGTGTTTGATGACAGTATAGCAGTATCGATGACAATTTCATTACACTGTTTCCGTCTCAGAGAGCCTACTCTCGTTGTTCCTCTAATAGAAAAACACATTAGGAATATGGAATGGACTGCCACTTAAGGTGACAGCTAGGTTGTGGCATGTTTTTTAGTTCTGCTAGTGGGGGGGTACTGTCACACAGATCCTGCACCTGGGTATCGTCTGTATCATAAAATGGCTTACTGTAGCCCCAGTTGTCTGGGGCACACTTCTCTCCAACACAGATCATTGCTTGGAATGAGAGTAGCCTTGATTTAAATCTAGGGTGAAAGTAGGATGTTGGCATTAAGGTACATACATAGCAATTAGTCTTATCAAGTCTGTTCGCTTGCAAAGATGCATATCTATACCATGAATTAGTAAAATACAGATGAGTAACGTTCCCCATGGTCTAATTTTCCCCATATGAAATCCACCTCTTATGGATTCTCTCAATTACACTTGTACAAGACCATAGACCCAACATTACCCCTGAAGTAATCATTAATAGTAACAGTTTAAACATTGTTTTACCCAAGTTATATAATGTATACAGAAAAACAATAAACACAAATAAACAAGAAAAACAATAAACACAGATACACCTCTACTATGTTGACCAGAATCTCTAACCCTCAGGGCGCTCCCTGGAGGTTAGGTGACGTTAAGACGGAAAAGAGCTATATTTCTCAACCCCCTCAAGTAGGCACGAAACCCTACTCAACGCTAGTGGTGCATCCTAAAAAAAATGAACGAAGTTTACAGTGTGACAGATGAATCCAGGTGGAGCGTTCTGCAATTTTAACGGCAGTGGGGGTAGACAGTAGCACTTGATATGTTTCCTCCCCCCTGTCGTCAGACCAGCTCTTTCATTTGATGATTTTGATGAACACCCAGTCACCTTCACCTTCACCTGGCCTTGTATCTGTGGAGACACAAAAAAAACTCGAACAGTATTTGGTTCTTTACATTTCCTAGTTTGTAGTATAATTTGTGACACACCAAAAGTTGGTCTTATTGTTTTGCACAGTGCTTTTGCTACTGTGAAATTTAATTGAGTTATGCCGAATACATATCTCACATTTCATACAAAAAATTTTTTTTAATAGGTTTTTAATCCATATGTTGTATAGTGCTCATGTACTATGCTAACCATTCCCCCAGTTGATACATAAGTATCACCATGACTCTTAATCACTGCCCATTTATATAAAATCACACTAATATGTGTAAGTTGACAATTCTTCTCATCTCCTCTCCTTTTAAAATACAGCGTGTGTGTGAGTATGCACAGAGGCCAGAGCCCTCTGTTCCCCCTGACAGCCCCCACCCGTGTGCTTCTCTGTCCGTCTGAACAGCCAACCACACAGGCTTGTTTAAAAAGTCGAATTTGCCTTTAGCGATTTTACGTCTTAAAAACAATCTACAATAATTCCGGGCTATCTTAGTCACTCAGTACTTTGGCACATACAATAGCTCACAACACATCACAATCTCGTATTTCCACTTTTCTCTTGTTATGCCCTCTGACGGCGCATTATCTGATCTAAGATAACGAGAGAAAGTTTAATATGATCTTTTTCGTTTTATGTGCGTCGCTCTCAGCAATTTTAAATGCTCTCTCTTCACAGATGTTACACAAAATACCTTCAAGTAAACTATGCCAACAACTGGTCACTTGCTTATTTTAGTTTTAAATATCAATTTAAAACGTTAGGTTCCGATCAATAATCTTGCTCCAATGACTGAATGCCCACATCAACGCAACCGTGTTCGTCATTTCATCTATCAAGTTCACACCCTGAATAAAAATATACGGACATTTGCGATTTACCCCACAGGACTTGACCTATCATCAAACCGTCAAATCTTCGTTTAGTCTCGCCTCGGAGCACCAAACAATCTCTTAATGAAACAAATGAACTCGTTTTTGCAAATACAATTCTTGCAACACTGGAATTATTTCCATTCATTACTATAATATCTATATATTTATAGCACTCTGAGATTCTTCTGAATCCCACTCCTTTATTCTTCATTATAGATGCTACACTGCATTTCGTTGTCTCAGTACTTGTACTCTGTGCAATGACTATACAGTTGAATCTAATCTAATCTTAACTCCGGGCCTCTACCCCTGCGGCTATTCATGCAATTCGATTATTTGGATAGAGATCTTTTAGTTGATCAGACCAAAATTCCTCATCCTCAAATCGATCTGCACTTGTATTATTTTATTTAAGCAGTATCGCCATCATTATCATATAATGATACAATGATAATTAGATGATACACAATGATGATCACAATTCCAATGTGTCCCTTCCCCACCTGTGCTGTTAAATCAAATTAGTACAATGTAAGGTCTTTTATATCCAATAAGACCTCTTCCCTCTGTTTTGATTATTGCCTTGTGTTGCTTGTCACGTGCTTAATTAATTAATTCAAACCACCGGTTATCTTGGGTTGTTGGAAAAACCACACCCCTGCCTTTTTGAGGGCCCGTAGGATTCAACCAATTGAAACAAGCACGTTTTGACTCACAAACAAGGTTAATGAAACACAATGAGTAAGTTCTGAATGAGCCACTTATCCGTTGAAACAAAGGGTCATAATCCTTCCGGAAGTATTAGCATTCAACCTCTTACAGTTGTGTTTATTTTCATCCACAGTCACTGGTGGCTATTTCAATGAGACACATGGATTGCGCGCGTGCGCAGTGTCTGTCTATGCCAGTATCTCAATTTCTCATTCACAAATGCTCAACTCTATTTATGTCTTTACATAATTTCTAGTAACTCCCCCTTCACGCACTTAAGACTAAAAAGTGCGTGCAAATGGACAAAGCAGATAAAATGTATAGAATTTTTACGTGGCCACAGTAAAAGTTCTATAGTTTATCAAGCCTGCAGTTTTACCCCTCTTTCTCCACAAGAATAACACTTATCCTCACTTTCTTTTAATCTTCTTCTTAACTTTCCATTGACTTTCTTATCCTCTCTCTCTCTCTCTCTCTTTTAACCATCTTGCCTTCTTACTTTCCTCAAACCATCTCATATTCATTAATTATGGTGAGTTTTTTTGAATTAAGCAAAATACTTCTCTTGAGTCTATGAAAAACATCCGGATATTTTCCAAAGTTTTAATTTTGCCTAATTACTTTACTCCATTCACACACTCATTCACACACAGATGTACATCATTTACGTAGGCCTACAACATAACCATAGTCCCGGACTAGGTTTCTTAGTCCCCGACTAAGTTTTTAGCGCTAACAAGAGATCCCGGATCTCTTTAAAAAGATCCCCGATCTTTTTCTAATAAGTAACCCCAGGCTACTTACGTAATATTCTTGTTGTGCGTCTCATCTGGATTCGGAACTCGTCAAAGGCAGTGAGGCGGGGGCAGAAATCCGTCAACCGGCCCAACGAACAATTCAACACGCAGGGTCATTCTCTGTCCTTCTTTCTCGGCTTTCGTATTTCTGCTCCCGTTCATCTGGTCCTTCTTGAGCTCCGGATCGAATGGACCAAACTGTTAGGGATTTATTTCACCCTTTTTAGGACTGTAATTAACCTCAGAATTAAGACACACAACCAAGAACATAATAAATAATTGACTTTTACTCTGTCAGAGAGGAGTGAATGGTGTTAGACCGCTTCTTCAACCTACACTCCTCCAAATAGGAATGGAGTGCTTTCAGAACGCTGTTCAACCCATCACTGCCTTCTCTGGTAAAAAGAAACAGACTTTATGCAGAGACAATATCACAGAACAAAGACATGACACTCCCATGGCTCTGTCTTCCCATGCCTGGTTCCAAAACACAAGAATGTTTACCTAAGACCCCCAAAAACCCTGACTATGGGTCTTAGACCAATAAATCAGTCTTAACCTAAACATTTCATGACAGTCTGAATTCCAAGCTTCTCTTCCCACAGTTTCAAACTTCCTTTCACAGAACAATGGAAAGAGCTTAGTCCTCCATTTAACTAACTAACTAATATCAAACTAAAACCCATCATGATAATAATTAAAAAGAAACATTTCTTTCACATTAACGTACCATTTAGAAACGTCCTGTTGAAGCCTAAATTCTCAAACTTGTTCGGAGCCTCTTCTTATTCAGGGTCTGACTCTGGTTCCAAACGGTATGGGTGCACCGCTGTGTCAGCAGACATATTTCTCCCAAGGTACACGTTCAACCGTTTCTTTGGTAGCTCCAAACCTACTTGGGTGAGCACCCCGCGGTAGAGTGAGGGGAGCTGGGTCATTAGCATTTAAAGGAACAGGTACTCAAAACAAGTCGCTCTGAACAGGGCTGTTACAGACATTTCATTAAGACCCCAAGGGACCACTTGTGGTAAAAATGGCCATACGATGACTCCTTTACGGAATGACAGTTCTGATAGTAAGTGGCTAAGTAACTAGCTTGCTAGTTCAGTCTGTTAAATTCCACATGCCACGGGATGCACACACAGAGTGAGTGAGCTACTCAAGGAAAGTAATCAAGTCGCCCCTGGTGGTAGCGTTCCTATCGCAAAATGAATGGGATTCTCCATAGAGAAGTTTATAGAATTTTTTTTTTAAATTAATAATCATTTAACTATTCACATTAACAGAAATGTTCACCGTGGTGCCCAAACATGTGCATGCCACTGTATCTTAGGCGCAGACTGATCTCTTTTAGGTAGCTTTGAATTGCCAGTGAAATGCTTTCCGATGGTGTGATTTTTCACTACACTAAGTTAGGGTGACCAGATTTCCCGGACCTAAAACCGGGACACTTTGCGCGTGACCGTAATGCTCGTGCACGCACACGCTTTTTATCCTGAACATATGCCAGCCCAGGTCAGACATAGACATAGATTTTGCCAACAGCACACGTAGGCCTACTGTTCACAACATAATGGGGTATCTCAGTTAATATTCATGCATTTTCTATGTAGCCTACATATCTAAGAAATAATATTAAAAGACATTGAGTGAGTTTTGTGTGGGACCAACTTTTCAGAAATTAAAGCATTATTTTGGAAAATGTACCCACTGAACTTGTGAAAAAGTTTGTGAAAAGGTATTTTTCATTGCATGGCAATAAATTAACTATCAAGCCGCAGGCTTGAACTAAAGTTATGGTGACACTTTACAGTAAGGGTCATGAATCATGAATTATTATTGTGCTTTACTTCATTCCTTTATATCTTATGAATCATCAGGAATTGACATGAGTTCATAGGCTCTCATTCATGACCTCATGCATGAACAACACATCAACTAAAGCATTAGGTGGGGTACATTATTATGCAAGTTGTGTTCAAATCAGAATTTGCGCAGTGATGACCACATTGGTTTGCATACAAATAAATAATCATGATCATACTTATTAAATCATAATTCATAATGATGTGCCGTACCTAATGCTTTAGTTGTGTTGTTCATTTATGAGGTCACGAATTACATACTATGAACACGTCAGTTCCTGATGATTCATGGGATATTAAGGAATGCAGTAATACATAAATCATTAATGACATAATGCATAATAATACATACTACATACTACATCAATGAATTGTATCCTGTACCCTTAGCGTAAAGTGTTACCAATGTTATTCCAACAACACACACACACACACACACCCTATTGGAAACATTCATTCCGTATATTTGTCAGAGGGGTGAATTTGATGAAGTATCATTTTATTGGCTAAAAGCCTGCTGTGAAATTGCGCACAGGTGTCAGCAAAATTGGCCTTTCTCTTCGGCATTGTCGTAGTGTAGCCTAGCTATTGATATAGCCTGGCCGTTAAAACGAGGCAGATAAGAAGAGGCTTTGCAACAATGTTTACAAATATACATTGTAACGCTGGCTGCACAGATTATGCAGACGCAGACCGCTACGATTGACTGACACACACACACACACACATTGTTCAAATCATACGCTGGGCGCTGTAATATAATGATCGGGCTATAATAAGACCACAACGGCTATGTAATCGCTGACAACCGGGACAATTTCATAGTGGTTGGTGTAAACCGGGACATTTTAGCGTCCCGACAGGTTTTTGTCGGGACTCGGGACACGCAACTCAAAATCGGGACTGTCCCGGTCAAATCGGGACGTCTGGTCACCCTACACTAAGTAGGTTATGTTTTCCTCGCTGTGGGTTTGTCTGTCTGTCTGTAGATCTGTCAGCAAGCCTGTACATTTTGGAAGCAAGTCCTGTGGACCGATGAAGTTAAAACACAGATAAATGGTTTTCCCGTTGCAATGCCTTCCTTTATAGACAATAACGATCATACACCCCCATCACACTGAACAACCAGACTCAAACAAATACATATTGTATTAATTAGCCTATTAAGTATTGTATTGTATTAATAAGCCTGTTGTTAACCTTTAATGCTAGTCGTAGTCGGAGATTACAGGGGAGACTTTGGTTTACTGCTCCAGGGCCAAAGTGTTCTATATAACTCTGGGGTTATCTCCCTTTCTCTTCGGTCTGAGGTTGATGAGCAAATGAATTGCAACTTGATTTGGCCCAAGGATTTATTCTCCACACTGGTTGCACAGAGTTCAACGTTACAGCAACATAACTTTGCTCCGGTCGATACATCTGATCTAACCGTGTGCTTCACCGTTCTCTCTCTCTCGCTCGCTCTACCACACCCACCCTGTAGCCTACGTGTTGCTGCATTAAACATTATACATTATAGGAGCCGCACCATTATACAACACTGTATTAACATTAGATGGGGGACCAGGATGAAAATGTGACCTGGAACCATAGTGCGAACATTTTGATTGACGTCGGCGTATTAATTGCAGCGGGACAATGAAAACAAAAACTTTCCCGCGGAGCATGAAAGTGTAGTGGGCATAGGCTAATATTGACGTTATGGATACATTTGTGACTCGAAATACAAGGTTGCCGATTCAGTACCAGTGGCGAAAAAGACAGCTGATCCGACAAAAAATCAACCTAAAAGAAAATTGAAAATTTCAATAAATTTGACAATTTTACATTACATTACATTTAGTCATTTAGTAGACGCTTTTATCCAAAGAGTATGGAGGATTATCTATGGAGGATTATCGGGGCCATAACTAAATAAATAAATAAATACATAAATAAATAAATGAATGGTTAAATACTTGGATAAATACATAATTAGATAACAAAATGAGACACTAAATATATAAATGTTACATGTACTCGTGTATATATATATATATATTTACGTTTTCATGTGTTCACATTTATTTATTTATACTTACATTTATTTATTTATACTTACATTTATCCACGGTGTAACTTGCTGCAGCAAAATAACTCTGTCGTCCCCCGTCACCAAGTCAGGGGGCGGGTTAAACCCTCTGATTGGTGGTTCAACTTGAATCGACTGCTTTTGACTAATTCAAGATGGCAGCACCCGGTGCGGATTCAATAAATGAAATGTTGGCTGTAACTGACATTGTTTTTAAAATCATATTGAGGGCTTCGCTGAAATTATATCAACGATATCGGCCCTGACTGACACAGACATAGATGAAAATGTGTTCACGATCCTCAGAGAGATGGTACAGCAGATGAGGCTGCCAGTGGTGTATAAAGTACCCAAAAGCCATACTTGAGTAAAAGTAAAGATACCTTCCTGGAAAATGACTCAAGTAAAAGTAAAAGTAACCTTTTAGAATACTACTTGAGTAAACATCTTAAAGTATCTGATCTTTACTGTACTTAAGTATCAAAAGTAATTTTCTGATATTAAATGTACTTAAGTATTGAAAGTAAAAGTACAAGTAAATGCTGTTAATAAAAAAGCAAAGGGTCAGAATTTTGAGAATTATGAAGTTTATTCCGACTAGAATGAGCATACTTATAAACTGGGGCTTATTTTAACACAATTTTAACACAATAGGCAATACTAAAGCAGCACCGAAAGTAACAACCCAGTCATTACTTGAAACTGAAAAATGTTTTGTTCATCTTCAAACAAAACGTCCCAAAAAGCCATTATGAATTTTTTATTTTGAATTTGAATCTTTGTAACATTTTGTGAATGGGCTCCTGAGTATCCCAAGGTATGCATAAGGCACAACCTGAGAGCAATAACCTGGCGATCTGATACAAAGCCATAGCATTACATCAGGATCATCAGTTTTTCAAACAAGTTATCTGTACAGTGACTGTGAAATACTTTCAGCAACATGCACACACATCCCTTGAACAATACCGTTACTAGCAGCTATTTTGCTCAACACTGCTACGTTACTGTAGTGTAGATTGACACCATCCTAGCTAACTAGCTAGATACTTCGCCAGAATGGAATAAAGAATAAGAATAAATAATCTTTGTAGGTTATTAGCTAGCTTGAAATATTATATACAGATCTTACCCAGCGGTGAAAGAACATGACTAGTCTACAAGGTTGTGCTGGTGGCATTTAATGAAGAGGTCGTGGGGTTTCTAATTTTTTGATTGAGACCTGTGTGCTTTTGCTTCGATTATTGTTGTGTCCCCTTCGTTGTTGATCTTAATGTTTTGGATATATCCTTCCACTGCATATTGCAGTCCATTTTGCCTTGATCTGGAGCAGTGGCGATTTTAGCCTGGAATTTCTGGAGGGGCAATTTTGTATGACTTCATGTCACCGTCAAAAATCTAGAGGTAGCTGATTATTATAAGCAATAGACCAGTAGGATATGTTATGGGCTGCATTTTGAGTGCCAGCAGGGAGCAGAAATCCTATTTCAAATAAATTTCACATGTTGCCTATAATACAGCATTAAAGTAAAATGATTGCAACAAAGTAAAAATATTAGACAGACACATAGCTCAAATAACTTGACTAATTTATTAAGCTTGTGGCACACGTGTGGCATACAATATGAAGCGAAAGGCACAACTTAAACAAATAACGGCAACAAAACATGCCGCTAAATGAACAAAACTTTGTAAAAAGACGATGTCCTTGCAGATTGCATTGATACATCCATCAGCTCCAAAAAAAAAAAAAGGTTTGACTCACCAATGCAGATCACTTAAATAGGAAGTTGGCGTGGTGGTTCTTTGCTTGAGCAAACCTCTCGATGACTTTACTGTTAAAATCCACCAGTCCATTGATGGTAATTCGTTTTATACCATATATTGAAGATTCAGTCTTAGGCTTGATCAGTCAGGATTCAGGTTTATTCTTGAAGAATGGCGGCCGACCATTTGTGAGACAGAGACTTTCAGATCCATCCTCCCTCACAGAACTTCACCTCAGCATATCTGACTTGTTCCTTGGGGAACAGTCTGTTAAATACACTGGCATTAAGGGGTGTTACGTCTATTCAAATGGGCCATGCATGCAGGGTTCTTTGTCTCGACCTGGGGGGGAGGTGAGACCAATGTCGCACCTCACTCCCCTGGTCAAAATCAAGTATATTCACCCTGGAACTGTTTACATGCTAGTTAAGTCCAAATAAAAGTAACAATTAGAACTAGGTATAATATCATTGACTTATTGACTATGGCATATTCTTATGACCTATGCTGGTCCCTTCATTAGTGAGGTGCGACATTGGTCTCACCTCCCCCCCCAGGTCGAGACAAAGAACTGGAGTCACACACACGAACACACACACACAGAGACACACACTTAACCGTATTACCGTCAACCCACATTACAATAAAGTAATGCTCCATGTCATGTACCCCTCAGTAACCAGAAAGGAAATGTTTTAAGATGTTGTGACACTATAATGTATCTCCCATAATCCGTTATCTTCTGTACTATTGTTTAATCCTAACATTTCATTTTAGCTTAGTTTACCTTAGAGTTAACATGTGTAATTAAGTTTGTTCTGTGTTCTCACCGCTTGTAAACTGCATTTTCCGAATGGGTACCATGTACATATATGCAGAGGTGTAAAGTAACTAATTACTTTTACTCACGTTACTGTAATTGAGTAGTTTTGTTGTGTACTTTGTAATTTTTAAGTAGTTTTTGAAATTGGTAATTTTACTTTTACTTAAGTAGATTTTGACTGAAGTATTGTACTTCGCTACATTGGAAATTACATCCGTTACTGAGTAAAAAAAAAAAAAACATAGTTCAAGAAAGGAAACCGAAAAGCGGGAATCGCGCACGACAATTCTCACCATCTCTCTCATGCTGCAGAGAGAGGGTGATAGAGTCGATGCAAGCCACCGGTGCCGAGTCACCAGATGGAGGAACATGATAGTGCGGACGAGCAACAAGCTGAAGCACCGAACTTTCCGCGAGTTAAAATTAAAGAAGATGAAGAAACCCTGTGTCCACATCTCAGCAAGCAGTTTGCCTTCCAACCTAAAAGAGGCGACAGCTATATAATGCTGTGTAAGCTGTGCCTGCCCCGCCAGACAGAACTTTCTGCTTATAAAAATGAATCTTCAAATCTGCGCAAACATGTGTTGGTGAGTACAGTATTTGTCCCTTTCCATTAGTAGTTCAGACATCGTTCTTGTTGTTTAGTTAGCTTTGCTACAATACGCAAAATATGCGTGTCATGGCACTAGTAGCCTCATTTTGGCTAGCACTTGCAACCGCCCTGAGTATGCTAACGTCAACTAGCTAGCTAGCTAGGCTAGCTATACACTCGTGTACACCCCTTGTGTCCATCCTTCTGTTAACAGCCGTCATCCAATAGACTAATAATAATTCCATTCCTGTCTTCAATTCGTTTCAGGTCATAGCATTATTATGTGCAGTCTCTCATATTGTGTTAAAAACTGCAGATCGGTCATCACCAATGAAATACACCACATAAACTGATATTAGGCTAATCATTTGGCTGCCTCCTATGCCCTGAAACAGGAACGATGTGAATGCGCACACCATCGTTGTCAGACAGTTGGTCAATGTCAATGTCAATGTGTATGTCGTTATCTGGAATTTATCACGATGTTTAGTCAGATATTGATAACAATAAGTGGTGGCTTTGCAACGTGCACGTCTTTCATGTTCATGCTCAGGGGTCTTGGTTAGCAAGAATTCAGGATTATGAATTGTGACACATGTAGAAATAGAAAATAATGTTATCATTCTGTATACTGTAGGTCTGTCATCTCAAGTAGCTATTTATAGCTATTTCTGTGTTATGATGCACTCTTGATGGCAGCTCAATACTTAATTGTCAGAAATGTTGTTTGTCATTCTACAGGTCTAGTCTATGTTAGACAACACCTTGACCGGATGATAGAGGCTGAAGCAAGTTCGACCACATTCATCAGATGAAGATGATTTATTTTCCTCAATGAAGTCCAGAAGGTGAAGGGAAGTTAGAAGGGTACCTAGCCTGTGTCTCAGTCTATATGGATCTGCTGAACTCCTTTCAGAATATCAAAAAAACTGTCCCTGAAACTCAATACTGGCCTACCTGCCACGGCCGCCTGCGAGTGACTCTTCAGCTGTGCTGGATTGCTGTTCACTGCAAAGCGAGCCCGGATGAACTCTACTCACCTTGAAAATCAACTGCTGCTCAAACTCAACAAGAAGTTTGTAGACTAATGCTCTAAAGGTGGACACAAGTAAAGTAACCAAAGTTTAAATATACAGTGGGGTAGCGGCATTTTAACTTTTTATTTTAGCTGTCATGTGGTTCATGTCTTGACATGTCCTCCCAAAAGTTCTTAAATGTTGTGTTGACATGTTTAATGTTTAATGTTTGACATGTTTAATGTCATTGCACTCATATTTCTAAAGATTTCCTTTAATTAAAAATAACTAGTTTTTGTATCGGATTTATGACCCCTTGTCCTTTTTTGCACTATATAGGAGCAGCCCCGATCAAGTTGTTGAAAGTAACTAAGTAACTTTTACTTAAAGTACATTTTAAATGAACTACTTTTTACTTTTACTTGAGTAGATTTTTAAGTGGGTACTTTTACTTGTACTTAAGTACAATTTCATCAAAGTAATTGTACTTTTACTTGAGTACAACATTTCAGTACTTTTTACACCTCTGCATATATGTATTACTTCTGTTATATTTCTCTGCTCTCACGGCTAAAATAGGATGGTTATGTTGATATAACATCGGGAAGGAATTTGTCCCTAAATCAGAGGTCCACACAATTGGCGAAAAAGCGTGGGGCACTCTGTAACATGGGTTTCGCCTTCCCTCGTGAGAGAATGCCACATTCATGAGACAGAGACTGAACAAAGCCACTCACTCAAGAAAAAGAAAATAGTTAAATGATCTGATGTTTAAGACATACAGTCTTAAAAAGGGAGAATGAAGGGACCAGCATAGGTCATAAGAATATGCCATAGTCAATAAGTCAATGATATTATACCTAGTTCTAATTGTTACTTTTATTTGGACTTAACTAGCATGTTAAGGGTGAATATACTTGATTTTGACCAGGGGAGTGAGGTGCGACATTGGTCTCACCTCCCCCCCCAGGTCGAGACAAAGAACCCTGCATGCATGGCCCATTTCAATAGACGGTAACACCCCTTAATGTCAGTGTATTTTACAGACTGTTCCCCAAGGAACAAATCAGATATGCTGAGGTGAAGTTCTGTGAGGGAGGATGGATCTGAAAGTCTCTGTCTCACAAATGGTCGGCTGCCATTCTTCAAGAATAAACCTGAATCCTGACTGATCAAACCTAAGACTGAATCTTCAATATATGGTATAAAACTAATTACCATCACCATGAACAAACGGGTTTTCAATGGAAAGCATGGAGAGGGCGTTCAGTCTCTGCTGTCCCATCGTGTTTCTTGTGAATGGCTTAATCCTTTTGTGTGGCCCCAAACGTTTAATTACAGTGCATGAAATGCCCTGTATTGTTATTCCTTCGTTTCTTATTACAGTGCATGAAATGTCCTGTATTGTTATTCCTTCGTTTCTTATTACAGTGTATGAAATGCCCTGTATTGTTATTCCTTCGTTTCTTATTACAGTGCATGAAATGCCCTGTATTGTTATTCCTTCGTTTCTTATTCTTCTACTTCTTCTACTTCTTCTTATTCTTTGTACCGACTTCTGCGCTTAATTCAGCTCGAACCGCTTAACTTAGAAACTCCGTTCAAACTTTGGCGCGTAGGTCTTGTAAAGGACACTTATGCTATGTATTTTTCATTTTTCTAAACTTTATACTTTTTAAAATATTAAAGAAAAACGAAAAAAAAAAATCCCATTGACTTACATTGGGCCATTATGACATCATAATAGGGTCATTAAACTGGCTTGCACCTGTGCTCCACTGACACCTGCGCCAAGGTTCCAAGGCTCCTCTACTCTTTCTGTCCCTCTCCATTCAACTGTATAACTAGGAATATTAAGAGACACCTTCCATACTCTACTTTTTTTCTCACTCTACTTTCTCTCACACTCCATCTCTCTGCTTCACTCCATTTTCTCTCCTTCTTTCAATATTTTCCCTCTTCACTCTCTCTTCTTTCCTTCTTCCACTCTTCTTCCCTTTTTCCACTCTTCTTTCCTTCTTCCACTCTTCTTTCCTTCTTTCACTCTTCTTTCTTTTTTCTTTGCTTCTTCCACTCTTCTTTCCCTTCTTTCTTTTCTTCTTTCCTTCTTCCACTCTTCTTTCCTAGCTTCACTCTTTTTTCCTTTCTTCTTTCTTTTCTTCTTTCCTTATTCCACTTTTCTTTCCTTTTTTCACTCTTCTTTCCTTTCTTTTTTCCTTATTCCACTCTTCTTTCCTTCTTCCACTCTTCTTTCCTTATTTCACTCTTCTTTCTTTTCTTCCTTCCTTTCTTAACTCTTCTTTCCTTTCTTCACTCTTCTTTCCTTTATTCTTTCCTTCCACTCTTCTTTCCTTCTTTTACTCTTCTTTCCTTTCTTCTTTCCTTCTTTCACTCTTCTTTCTTTTCTTCTTCCTTTCTTAACTTTTGCATTTCATGCACTGGTATTTCCTTCAGGAAATGCATTTTCTAGTTTCTAATTTATCTTCCAACGACAATGTACTAAATTGCACCCTCAACAACTAGTCTACATTATTCATTGTAGGCTGAATTAAAACACTTCCCAAATACTCGAAAACTAGCGATAGCTAACTAGCAGTAACGTTACTGGCATTGATCTGTCTGATTTTGATCTGACTGTATGTTTTCTCTTAGTCACGGGGTACAGGTCTCGCGGTTTTTGCATTATTCCAGTCTAGTTGCCAGGCAGATTTCGTGGGGCACATCTGAAAGTGCCCCACCGCTCAATGTTAACTTTGGCCTGTGTGGTTCACGCTCATTGGTGTTTCCATGGTAACGGTCAATAATGCATTAACGTGCGCTAGGACCACTGATTCGCCAAACCTGCTTGCAGTTCTACCACAGTCCCTGACGTTGGTTTTCGTCACTCTCATGATTTTTTTTTTTTCTAAAGATGATTTGATTTTGTAACGAGTAACGAAGGTTTCAGGGGAAATGTATCGGAGTAAAAGTATCCGTTTTCTTTGCAAAATGTAGCGAAGTAAAAGTAAAAGTAAACAGAAATATAAGTAGAAAAGTAAAGTACAGATATCCAAAAAAACGACTTAAGTACAGTAACAAAGTATTTCTACTTCGTTACTATACAACACTGGAGGCTGCAGAGTGAGACGATACAGGCGATAAACCCTGGAGGTGGCTGGAGGCTATGCGAAGCAGAGTTGGTTAGCTGGTTGTTCTGTTAGTAATGCGTTTTTTTGGTTCCCCTGTCTTGTTGCTCCAAAGTCCTGGGTCTGAAACACTCTGGATTACAACGGGAATAAGGGATCTAAAGCACTTTACTGAAAAATGTAAAAGCATGAATCTGGCCTTAGCCATCTAAATAACAGCCTGAAGCTAAACCTCTTTGGAAGACTGAGTATTGCAGAGTAGTTGGACGAAGGGTACCGAATTGGCATTCGAAAACATGTATCATCCAGTGTTTCTGAATCTATTTTGCTCTAAACCTCTAGTATAATCCAGTGTTTCTGAATCTATTCTGCTCTAAACTACTGGTATAATCCAGTCTTTCTTACTCTATTCTGATCTAAACCTCTACACCCTGTGTTTTTTTTAATCTACTCTGTTTTAAACTTCTTGTACACAATGTTTCTGAATCTAGTCTACTCTAAACCTCTACTACCCAATGTTTAAACCTCTGGAACCCAACCCAATGTTTCTTAAACCATTCTGCTCTAAACCTCTCATGCACAATTTTACAGTTTGTTGAGAGTTGTTAATGGACAGTGTTAAGCACTGTGTTTTCATTAAATAAATCTTTGTTTTTTAATATATTCTACTCAAAACCTCTCTTGTGTGTGTGTTTTTTTTTTTGCTATTTAAACCGCACTGCCCAACTGCGCCCCCCGAAAAAAAAAAAATCACCAGCCGCCACTGACTATTACTACTAGAAATACTAGTACTACTAGTAGTAGACGAGTTGAGGGCCTCTTCAATTAAGGATGCAGCCTCACGCAGCAGCTGAGGGTATGTCTTCTGGGACATTCTGGTATCTTGATTTATTTAAATAATGCTCAATAACTTTCATTAAACTAAATATGGCGCTTGGCATCCATACCCGCCAAAATTCGGTATCCCGCTTGATCGACTGGTTGAGCCTGCCTTGTGTGTAATACTGTTCATTCACCAATCAGAGGCTTTAACCCGCCCCTGACTTGGTGACGGGGGACGACAGATTTATTTTGCTGCAGCAAGTTACACAGTGGATAAATGTAAGTATAAATAAATAAATGTAAGTATAAATAAATGAATGTGAACGCATGAAAACGTAAACGTATATATATATATACACACGAGTACATGTAACATTTATATATTTAGTATCTCATTTTATTCATTTTGTTATCTAATTATGTATTTATCCAAGTATTTAACCATTCATTTATTTATTTATGTATGTATTTATTTAATTAGTTATGGCCCCGATAATCCTCCATATCACATAGCCACACACGCAAAGAGAATACTCGAACTTCGCGCTGCATATAGGCTCGTCCTTGTTCACATCACATGTATGTTCGCGTACGTGCACACACATTCTAATGACCTTCAACCATACTATTAATAAGGTAACTTTGGTTGTAGTTATTAATTTAATTATTAATCAGAGTTCCAAATTGATAGTATAATATATTTTATGAGACTGATATATTTAACGAGACTGATTTGTGGATTATCATTATTTTGACCACGTGGAGGACACTACACTTTGTGTGGCGCCCCCTAGGTGTTCAACTTAATTGATCTGCCTTTGTGTTGAATGGTTGATGCCTGTCCAATCGGGTGAGATTACCAACATATTGTTGCTGTTGCAAGGATAGCACCAGTGTGTCTTGGTGGCCCTCGCAAAGACGGTATCACAATTTACACACAATTGCACCCACATTCACCCGGCTCCTGCTCACAGGGAAAGTTACCTACATAGTCTGGTACTCCCATGTGAGGCTGGTACCAATGTCACCTACAACAGATTGTTAATGTTCTACACAAACTGGTGATTATACTGATGGTTAATAATACACAGACAGGTTTTGAACATTAGATTCAGTTTTCTGCTTCTTGTTATATAAAAAAACTTCTTTTTGTATGATATTTTCAGAAAGTCATTTCAATAACATGTAGCATGATGCATACAAGGAAGTGTGCAGGGGCTTGGCATTTCTAGGCTACTGTATTGATGTGCTATATTGTTTTGTATATTTTGCATTGCGCAAAATGTTACGGCCAGTAAGTGCAGCCACTTCTTGATATGAGCAGCAGACGTTCAAGGTAAGATGTCAATAGTTTGACTACCAAGCTAACCTAACGCTTAGTTTATTTACGTTAGCTTGCAACTATTAGCATCGTATTTGAAAATGTATTGTGTAAAAGTTTGTTTAACAAGTCAGTTTTGTATTAAGCCGTATAACTTAACATCATTTTAAAAATCGTTTAAAAGTCAGGCAATCGACACGTTACTCAACAAAAAAGTAAAGGTCCTGGTATTAGCCAATCAAACATATCGTGTTTTCCGTTCCAGTCAGGTGACTGGTGTTAACCAATCATCACTTAAAATTACTTCCTGGAAGCGGATTGTCTGGCCTTCCACCCATTGTCTACTGACTGCAACAATACCATATGATACCCAGGAAGCACAGATGTTTTTGAGTAGCCTGTACTCTACCTGTCCTGCAAGTCAGTTTGGCTAAATGTACCCAAGTTACCCTAATTGAGGCCTCTGATCTCAGTACAGCTGTTCTAAGGGGGACAGTTTGTGATTTTAGGCGGTTGGCTTTCTCTTATGTCAACAACAGATAAACAACTACAACGTGGCCAGTGTTCCTCTGAAGGCTGTCCTCGTCAAAGCCATTCATTTCACAATCTTATAAATAAAACAGTGGAATTTCCCTCTAGTACAGAAAGATTAGATTAGCAGTCCCCTGATTTGAAAGGTGCAATTTCCTGACATGGTGACCAAATGTGAGTAGACTATGTGATGACACTGCAGTGCAAAGCATGTTTCTAAAGTTGCTAAAGCTTTTCTGATTTAGTGGCGTTTTGTGCAGAGCCACATTATGAAATAGTATGTTCAAGCTTGTCGGATGGCAAAGCTAAATAAAACTGGCACTTTCCATGAAAAGCTGGCCACTTAAGAACTCACACATTAACAAAAGAATTGTCATACATTAAGACGTCTCAAAGCCTTTTTGCAGGGTTGCCAACTCTCGCATTAGCCATTCTTCATGGTCAATTTCTAATCCCTGAGGACCCCGTAGTGCTTTTCAGCCCAGATCATTCTACGGACATGGATTTCATAAGTGAAGCCAATCTCCGAAGCCCATAAGTATTCTGGCGAAAGCACTTTGCTGGGCTTGTGAAGCCAAAAGTACTTATTCAAGTGACTCTCGTCATGCCAAAGGGCCTCAACGTCATTTACCTTATCCGTCTTAATCCCCCGATGGCAACTTTCCGTGATGTTCCTCACGTTTTGCCAGGTGCCACCAAAGACAGCAGCGTGGTAATAGTAGTCCCCGTCATTCATGTAAGCCACTGATTTAGGGTTTCGGTCATACGTATACTCTGTTACTGAGCTCTTGTAGAAATATGCATGCAGTAAGGCCACTGAATCCCCGAGGGCCTCGGAGCCAAATGGCCCAACAAAGACCTGGTCGACGTCCATGCAGAACACATACTGGTTGCGCGTGCTGATGAGGTTGTCGATGGCCTCTGTGATGGCCTTCATGCGCATCATGGAGATGTCCTGCCAGCGCTCGTACTTCTTTACCGGGATCGCTCGCAGTGTCCGTCCTGGTGCCAGCTGGACAGTGGGAACATTATGCGGGACATCAGTGAAGATGTAGTAGTCCACAGGCAAGCCCACCATGAAATGCCTTTCTGCTGATATTAAAAACTCTTTCAAGTAGACCTCCAAATACCTTTAAGGGGGAAAGAACACGGATGATGGAATCAATAAACGTAGTGCAGTGAATTGAACTGGTTGACCTCATTGAATTAGTTTGACACAATAAAAATTCCACAGGACAGTTATTTGTGAAAGAAATCACTGTTAGTGGAGATTGCTCTCTTTCTGTTGCCCATACAAGTCTATAAACATGCCAACAGGAAATCGATAGAAGTTAATGAAAAACTGACCTTCCGACGGCAAACACTGTTAGGGCTACAGATGTGTCCTTTTCTACATGGTATTGATCGTAGATTGCTTTTTCAAACATCTCATTCCACATTATTGGAGCTCTCCATGATGTGCATGTTTGAACGTCCCATCTTGACCTGAAGGGGTTTAAACACATGGGCTTTATCACACCACTGTGATGTGTTTACTGTAACGCGTTGACTTCTTTGATGGGGACTTTATAGCTCTTAACATACCAGAGATCTAGTGAATTATCAATATGATCCTGTGGTAGTAGGATCTCACCAGGGGGCAAAGTACACTTCTTCATTGCAGTAAAATACCTGATGGAGAGTATATCAGAAAAAGTAAACACCTGACAAAAAAACAAACACAACTTCAAGAAATAAAAACATAGTTGTGAACATCTCTGACTTTTCATCTTGTGGATATACATAAGTGTTTGGCCTGTAGATTTCTTCACGTCATTGGTATGTCAGGGTGGCTATTTTGGGCACCGCATGAGCTCATACGTTAATACACCTAAAATGTTATGGGTGTAGTTGTGTGCCTTGTAAGACTTGTGTTCTAATGTGTAGTAGCCTGCATGACTAAACCCAAATGTAACATTGGTTATTAAAAATCAACATATACTGTTACAGTAGCCTACATATTTCATGTCTTTCCGTGACTTTCAGCTGTTTTATTCAAAAGGAACGTTTTTGTTGTTTTTTTTATTGTTGCATTATACTCAAAATATTCCTAAAGCACATTCAGAAAGACCATGGACCAGTAACTAAAACATCGTCTTGTGCTTACTTCTATTCTTGTATTGAGCATGATTAGACTACTGAGGAAAGAGTACAACCCAATTGTAATTTCATAGAAGTCGTGTATCACTTACCCACTGGAAATTGTATACTGGTGTAAGATGAAGAGCACCACAGTCACACATAGAAAAAGTGGGAACACCCATTTTGCGCGGAGATGTCTGATAAAAATAAGGGCGAACCTGAAAGTTAGCTAATGGGCTACCACATTGTGAACACAACTGAGACCACAAATCAGTTGAAGTTTCCATTTTATAGCATGTAATCTCGACGAGTTTAAAAAAGACAACAAAGACTGACCTTATGTTGATAAAGTAATTGATTCTATATGGTGTCCCAGCCATTTCCTAAATATCTCAGATGGTAGGAGAAGCGAATTGAAAACACAACATCATTATGCTCATTAAGGGAACTGCAACTTCATCCTCTTCAAAGAGCTAATATGCTCACAGGTCTTGGGCAAAAATAAATCAATTTCGGTGAATCCTTGAGGTATAGTACTTCACGCAAATGGTGAACTTCAATAAAGTCAGTAGCCTACGGCACGCAGTCAAACTTCAATTCTGAATGACAGGAAAAGATGGATTGGGTCTCCGTAATTCTTGCGAGAGTAGATCAAAGAATTGCAAAAGCTTTGAACAGCAGGATATATATACTTAAATATGTATTTCCAAAGAGAAAAATGGCAACGTGGTGTCACGACAGAACTCTTCCAGTGTCGTCTACCATCGGATCAAAGGACCATGTCTGAATTACAAAAGTTACAGTTACGCACAGCGTAACCCGGTGTGTCGGAATGGTTTGAACCAAGCCTATAGTGCTTCTGCCAAGGATGACGTCGCAACATCTCACTGTCGCCATAGGATACTCATGATTATAAAAGTGTGGTAGAGATAATATGACCCCCCAAATCTATGTATAACACATACAATTTGGAGAGAAATAAGGAGAGGACTTTTGAGAGGGGAACAAATTGAGCCCGTCAGATCAGTGTTGGCAGACAGCAGCATCTCAAGAAAGCTGTACACGTCAATAAAGGCAGGAGTCCGTAGGTGCTCAAGGGCTGAATTCAATTCATGTCTGTTTGTTTGCAAGGTATAGTACAGAGCTTTTGGCGCAAGCGTCTGAACCTTTTTCCCAGACATATTTTTGCATTACCTCGCAATACGTTTTCATTCCCTCGCAATATTGAGCTCCTCTACAATAAGTGTGTACAACGCTTCCTAGGGGTCATGCTGGTAATTTTTTCCTGAGATACGTTTGCATTCCCTCGCAAACATTTTGAGTTCCCTCACATTAGTTTTGTGTTCCTTTGCAAAAGTCTTATTTTCCCTCGCAATAGTTTGCGCAATAGTCGCAAAGAATATCTAGTAGCACAAAAGTAGCTCAAAAAGTCACCACCATGACCCTTAAGCTTAAGGGGTTCAGTATTAATCTTCCACCAGAATTTGGTTGATTTGTGGAGTCTTAGGGGATGATGGGATGGTTCATTTGTGGACTCTTAGGTCATGATGGGATTTATTTTTGAGCTCCCTTTGCGTTCCCTCACAATACTTTTGCGTCCCCTCCCTCCCTGTATCCTGTAGATCACTGTAATGCTTTCTTTTAGTGAGCCCTCTCATTGTAATTATTCATTTATGTTTACTTTCACTGATTTCATAGTCATGCTTATCATTCGGCAGTAAAACTATATTAGCATATTTAATTCCAAGTTCAAAGTACAATTCTATGAGCTGATCCATGTTGTGGCTTTGCATGTTAGAGGCAAATAGACCAAGACCAGTGGGATCGCAAAAGGATTCAGAGATAATACAAAATGTAGGCCAATGCATTGGGAACGCAAAACTTATTGCAAGTCAATGCAAACTATTGCGATGAAATACTAAAGTATTGCGAAGGAAGCAAAGGTAGCTAAAAAAACCTTCTCACCATATAAACAAACTCCCACCATGACCCTTAAGGGACTCCGTATATTTAACATGGAATGTCCCTAAAGGTTGCTAGTGGAGCTGGATGAGCAGAGGTGTGATGTGGCTGGTTGATTGATTTGGAGTTAATTGATGATGCCAGGTTTGCAGGTTGCAGTATGTAATAAATGATCAGGACTGTGTTCAGTGAAGACAAGGATATATGCACATGTATTTTCTTTTTTAAGATTTTCTTTTGGGCTTTTTATGCCTTTATTTGGACAGGACAGTTATGACAGGTAGCGGGGCGGAGAAGAGGTGGGGAGAGGATTGGGACATGACATTAGACCAGACTTGAACCTGTGTCCCCGTGGCCAATGAAGCCTGTAAGTGGCCAATGAGGCTTTTTAACCCTTTTGTTCCATAGACAGCACCATGACTCTGACCTGGAAACACCTCACATGTCTGCATCAACCCACCTCACATCTCAGGAGTGCAAATCAACCAGGGATTGTAAGACCTAGTCCTAAAACAGAACCGACAACAATAATATCACTGACTTTAACGTATTTTCATAAACGTCATGCCCAAAGAATAAGATGATTCACTTCATGCAGAGATTTACCAGTCATTGGGCCTCATTTATAAAATGTTGCGTAGAAACCATCCTACATTTGATCTCAGAATTTTTTTTTCTGAAATGGTCGTAAGTGTTATTCACAGAAAACCAATGTACGCCCAAAAAAACACGTGTACGCCTATGGAGGATTATCGGGGCCATAACTAAATAAATAAATAAATAAATACATAAATAAATAAATAAATGGTTAAATACTTGGATAAATACATAATTAGATAACAAAATGAATAAAATGAGACACTTAAAATATAAATGTTACATGTACTCGTGTGTATATATATATATATATATATACGTTTTCATGTGTTCACATTTATTTATTTATACTTACATTTATTTATTTATACTTACATTTATCCACGGTGTAACTTGCTGCAGCAAAATAAATCCGTCACCAAGTCAGGGGGCGGGTTAAACCCTCTGATTGGTGAATGAACCGTATTACACACCAGGCAGGCTCAACCAGTCGATCAAGCTCTCTTCGATCCAGAGGGATACCTAATTTTGGCGGGTATAGATGCCAAGCGCCAGATTTAATTTAGAAAAATCAAGATACCAGAATGTCCCAGAAGACATACCCCCAGCTGCTGCGTGAGGCTGCATCATTAATTGAAGAGGCCCTCAACTCGTCTACTACTAGTAGTAATAGCAGTGGTGTATAAAGTACCCAAAATCCATACTTGAGTAAAAGTAAAGATACCTTACTGGAAAATGACAAAAGTAAAAGTAACCTTTTAGAATACTACTTGAGTAAAAGTCTTAAAGTATCTGATCTTTACTGTACTTAAGTATCAAAAGTAATTTTCTGATATTAAATGTACTTAAGTCTTCTGGGACATTCTGGTATCTTGATTTTTCTAAATTAAATCTGGCGCTTGGCATCTATACCCGCCAAAATTCGGTATCCCTCTGGAGATTATAAACTTGGCCTACCATTGATAACACAATTGCACAGTAGGCCCTTTTTCTTTATTTTTGGAACTCAGCCCATTTGAGGCAAGGATTGACACCATTGAACTGATGTTATTTGTTATTGATTAAGATTTAGAACTTATCATTATTTCAATACATTTGACCATTTTAAGCTTGGCCTACCATTTTATTGGAGCGATGAGGGACAGGTGGGGCTTGAAAAGGCCCCCTTGTTCAGAGTGGGGAACATAGACATATATAGATGGTGGGGAATGACAGAAAAAGTTTGAGAACCACTGCAGTAGCCTGACCAAAACATCATCAAAAATCTGACAGACCTCAAAAGAGCAGTGCAAGAATCTCACAGAACTAGAAGACTTTTGCAAGGAAGAATTAACAAAAATACCCCCTAAAAGAGTAGAAAAACTCTTAGCTGGCAACAAAAAGCGTTTTGAATCTGTCATACCTAGTAAAGGGGTTGTTACTAAATACTGAACGTTCAGGGTGCCCAAACTTTTGCTTCGGGCTCTTTACCTTTTTTTATTTTGAAACTGTAAAAGATGGAAGCAAAGGTAATCCTGCCTAAAGTAAGACATTGGTTATTTTTATATTTTATATATTATATATTTTTTGCCTTTCGGAAATTAGCGTTAACGCGTTAATCTATCCGATTAATGCGGCCGCGATTAATGCGATAAAATATTTTAACGCAATTAACGCAACTTTGCCTTTATTTGGATGGGACATGAAGTTATGACAGGAAGCGAGGTGGAGAAGAGGTGGGGAGAGGATTGGGAAATTACATCAGGCCAGACTTGAACCTATGTCCCCTTGGGCAATGTAGCCCGTAAGTAGGGGGCTTGGCCTACCATTTGAAGTTATAACCTTAATGCAAAGCACCCGACAGAAAGCAGTCCCAGGTGAGATGATCGCCAACCCACACTCCATGACTTCTCTAGGAAAATAACTAGACCAGTCCGTGAAAAGGTTACCATTTGGGTTGCCGGTGACTGTCAGCCCATCAACATAGTTGATGACAGTGGGCTGATTGAGGTGATTCGAATTGCTTCAGGGGAAATTCTTACGATTTATAAATGTATAATGTTGTAGAAGCGTCTTTCATTCAAAATAATGAATGGCTTTCTGTTTAAAAGTGCCCAAACTAACAGTCAAATCCAGAGCGCATGCTTTATCTGCAGCCAGTTAGACTCAACCAGTAGAATAGAATAGAATAGAATATATTTATTTGTATATTATTTGCCTCCAGTACCCACTGGAGGCAGTTTTAGTGGCAAAGACTAGCGAGTCTACATAGCCTACCACTGAACATGTATGATTGAAGACTAGTCATATCAGTCGGATGATTGAACACTAGTCATATAGGGGCCGTATCAGTCCTATGATTGAACACTAGTCATATAGGGGCCGTATCAGTCCTATGATTGAAGACTAGTCATATAGGGGCCGTATCAGTCGGATGATTGAAGACTAGTCATATAGGGGCCGTATCAGTCCTATGATTGAAGACTAGTCATATAGGGGCCGTATCAGTCGGATGATTGAAGACTAGTCATATAGGGGCCGTATCAGTCGGATGATTGAAGACTAGTCATATAGGGGCCGTATCAGTCGGATGACCAAGCTCAGGCCGTGGGCTCGGTTTTATATATTTGGTGCCGGAGGTGAGCTCCATGGAACTAAAAGCGTTGGCCATGCCCATTTCCATATTTCCAGGGCTGAATTTATTGGCCGAGCAACAGGCATAAACATGAATGGAAGTGGCAGTTAGTTCCTCTGTGCAGGGCCACAGTCAAATCTTGTTTTGTGTGAGCGAGGTAGTAAAAGGGTGTTTATTAGTGCCATGTTTCCCTTATGTTGAAGTGCAGTTCAGCAATAACAGCAATTCCAGATAATTCTGGCACAAATTATAGATTATCAAACACAAAAATGTGGAGAGAAACATTTAATAACTACTGTTTAAAAGGTTTAACTAGAAAGGTCACAATTACACCAGACATATCTTTACATAATGTGAGGAAGTGATCCAGACAAAACAGATTCAGAGACAAATAACTTTACTTCTCTGGTAACTCCTGCTATTTGACTGATTTCTGCTTGAGGTTAGCCAGTCAAAATAACTGCAAATGTGTCCATGACCTAAATAATCACAAAAAGGTGTACTTGTTTGTAAGCTTTAAATCCTCCTTGTTTTTGAGGACGGTATTGATTACCACGTCTATCCTTAACATGCTTATGTTCTTATCTATCTGGTTCAAGAAGGTAGATTTGCATATATGAAAAAGAAGCCTTATTGTCATATCAATACTTTTATTGTTTTTAGAAATACAGCACGCATAATTGTTTTGTTTTCCCATTTACACTGGTAGGGGGGGTAAGGGGAAGGAGTGAGGGGGTAACTGAAACCGGATGCCTTTACCAGCAGGCCTGGCACACTACAGGTCAAGGGGCAAGACAGAACCAGTGAGAGTACAGTACATAAAGTGCTTCGGTCAAAAAAAATGTATAAAATTAAAAAGGGCATATCAAAACAATGCAGGACAGGACAGGGTGGAAAGATGAATTCCTAGACTCACAAAGGAGGGGGTGACAGAATGGCAGCATCTTTTCATATCTCAATATTAATACAAAAACAGAAAAAAAGAAAATGGAGGCATTTCTGGAGAGGGTAGAAGGGGGGGATGGCACTCAGCCCAGGATGAGACTGGATTTGCCCCCAGGGGGGTTCCTGCGGCCAGAAGGAACCCCGGCTGCCTCGGCGGTGGTGGCAGCACCAGAAAGCATCGTCATCTCCCTCTCCTCCCTTGGCTCCCTCTCCTCCCTCGGCTCCTGGGGCTCTGGTTCCTGTGCGATCTCTGCAGGTCACAGGAAAAGCGGAAGAGACTCAAATATCCAATTACACTTCCACATCTGTCCGTCCAAAATATTACTCCCTGTAGTATCACTGACCTGGGCCAGTTAATCACATCACTAACACACTCGGAAAGGTTTGGCTTGCTCATACATAGCCAAGTTTTTTTTTTTTTTATTCAGATGAAATTAATCGAAAGAGATTGCATAGACAAAAGGCCACATTCCACCCCAGAACATTTTTTATTAAGGGCAGACACAACTTTACAAGGCAGTTCGTTGTGTGTTATTATCTAGCATCATAAGACATATGTAGGTTACTAAGTTTACAGAGCGGAGTGTACACTAACCTGCATTCATTGTGTCACGTTCACGGTCAAAAACCTGAGAAGGAAAGAAAGTCAGCAGACGTAGATGAATAGAACAGCAAATAAATAGGATTCATTTGAATACTTGACAGTAAGACTAGAAAACTCTCGTATGGGAGGCGGTTGCCAGTTATGCCATTTCAGGACTTTAAATAAAGTGAACTGAAACGGCTATTTAACACTGTTAGGCCGATAAACACTGTAAAGGGCCTAATCAAATCATAGGCTGGAATGAAATGCTTGGAGTCCATTGCTCACCTCAGGAGAGTTCTCCTCAGCGGTGCCGTCTTGGCTGGGGTTCTGGTTCTGGCATCTCCGCAGGGGAGCCGAAGATTCCCCACAAAGCACACCGGTCGGTTTCCCACCTGCCAGTACAGCACATCCACTAGATCAATGTCTGAAGCTTCACATCTGACCAGTACAGCACATCGCACTAGATCAATGTCTGAAGCTTCACATCTGACCAGTACAGCACATCCACTAGATCAATGTCTGAAGCTTCACATCTGACCAGTACAGCACATCCACTAGATCAATGTCTGAAGCTTCACATCTCACCAGTACATTCAAGACCTACTAGCAGAATCATAAAACTCACACAGACCCCATTTGGCAGTGGTGTGGGCCACACTATTTTAGCAGTGTGTGTGCGAATGTGTCCTAGCCACAGGACCGCCTACCCTACATCATCTGCATAAGCGAAAGTACACTCAAAGCTGGCTTTGTCCACAATGTCTGAAGATTTCAAAAAGCCTTTAGGTATATATTACGAGTGCATTGTTTTCGATAACCAATAATGCACCAAGAAGACTTCATGTCCAACAAACAAACTCAACAACCCCTTTTCTTCCCTCTGCCAGAAGTATAACAGCTGGCTAAACATCAACAATTTCTAGAGCAAGAACAAGTTGCAAATAATGATTGTCTCCCCAAATACTATTCAGTTGATAAAGCCCATTTACTCTTCAAAACCAATTTAGTATTAACAACAAGATAGTGTGTTAGCTCACGGTAGCCAACGACTGGGGAAAAACCTGGTCTCTTACCTTGCTTTCTGAAACTAGCTAGTAACGCACTCAGACGCCACTTTAAAAATAGGTGCTGCTGCGGTCCCCTCCTGTGTTTTCTAGTTGCCCATAGAGTATTTGGTTTAGTATTTGCCCAGTCACCTTTTTTCTCTTTGTAAGATGCAAGATGACCTAGCTAGTTAGAAAAAAAAAAAAAAACTTCCCCCCCCTTATTTTTTGTTTAAAAAGAAAGATTTTTTTTCCATATCATTATAAAAATGATGAGTAAATGAAGTGTAAAGTACTGCCCCCTCGTGCATTTGGTCTTTGCAAACGGAAATGATGTACATGTTTATTTGCATATAGAGCAGGGAAGTAAGATCCAATCAGAAGTGGTCACTCGACACGCATTCTAATGCAAGGTGTGATTTGACATACTTAAAGCTGTCCACTTGTGATCACCCAAGACGCACGTTAATGCCAGGTGAACAGCCTCAAAAGAGCCATTCCAGATTGAGTTAATAAAAAAATTAAAAAACTGAGTGTGAAGTACATGACATGAGCTGCTTTTATCCACCAACAATAGTCATTCTATTCTAGAGTCCAAGTCCAATCTTGAAGCAGTGAAAGGAATGCTTTCATTCTACATTGGCCAGCAGTGCAGGGTGCTTGAGCACATAATACAGCCCAGATCACTGTGGGAGCAATATTGTGACACACAAGCTGGAGGCCAGTATTGTTTCAATAAACTTCCTGCAGAGAGCTTCGGAAAACCACCAGGCTCACTGAGGCTAGTGGGTCAACTTTGAAGGCAGGCCTGCATACAGCCCACTTGCTTCTAATCTCAGGCATGTTCAACACGACAGATACTCGACAGTGGCACAAGAATGTTAGCATCTCATGCTCCTGAAGGCCATGTCTGACACACAAGCCATTAACATTCAGATACATGCGTCAGCAACTCTGACCATCAAACGATACCATCACTGAAGTCAGTAGTGAACAAATGCACAACTGACAATCCCATTGCCCTGGACTCATCAAAATCCTTGCATGCAGCTGCCATACAAACACTGCTATTGTGATGGGCTAGAGAGAGGAAACACAGACAACCAAACGAATGGTTTGTTTTCCATGTAATTGCCTCTGTTAATGCTCAGGAAAAGGCATGAAGGGGTCGTTACCAGGCGGGTTGTTCCTCCGGAAAGCATGAGGGTCTTCAGGTTCAGCAAAGATGCTGGAGGCCATTTTGTTCTTGCGGGAGGCCGTTTGCTCCTCATCTGTGCCAAAGGAGATGTTGGAGCCACCACCCGGAGGACGCAACACCCTGCAACGGACCATAGGGTGATGCCACGTGGAAGATGCAGAAACAGATGCTCATATGGATTGAATATGTTAATGCTTTAACCTCAGGTCTATAGGGTTAAAAGACAGACATTAAGCACTGATTTTACAGCTTTTATCTGGTATCTGGCAGTACTGTAAAACAAAGACCTTCACCCCAGTCATATCCCTTTTAAAAAGGTTCTCCTGTCAGTTGACAAGCACTGTGGTGGGAGTGGAAAGTTAATACTGCAGGAAAACGCTTGTTGCAGAATGCATTTTAGGGACTACTTTATTGTTTAAGGTACCAACCCTCCGGACACATCATTAACAAACATAAACAAAAAACTTAACGAGAAATTATATATTAAAAACGGCTAGGAGACATAACCGTAGTGGACACCTGGAAAGAAATTAAATCCTCGGGTTAACCGCTCGCGGAAATGGGAAAGGGAGTGTACTGTCTAGTCACTAGCGCTCCCACTGCAAGCATCGTGGTTGAACACCATCCACAACTATTCGACTATACCTCTCCCTGAGCCCCTCCTCTTTCCATTTCACGCTATAAAAATACGTGTCTGTATAACCACCTGACTCGTAATCAGCTGCTTAGTTTAGATAAAGCCTCACGACATTACTGTGGACAATCAGAAAAAAATAGTACAGGGGTTGATTAATGACCCGAATCTCGCAGTCGAGTAAACGGTCTTTCTGCAACCGCACTATATAAATGGGATGAGAGGGTGCATCGTCTGAGAGGAGGGTTTAAAATCCGATACAAAGCATGGACCGCACCCAACCACAAAATACACTGCACAGCAGTCCAAGTCTAACGTTAGACGGTTTCCAAAGAGGGTCGACTTTGTCAAAGACATGGCTGCTTCATTACACCCACACTGACAGCTAGCCATGCGTGCAATTTTAAGATATGCAACACCGTCTGACAGAGTAGTGATAAGTCCACCAGACGAACATACCGCATACAAACTTTGAAGCTATGTGTTACTTATAGAATACAAGAAGCAACTATATATGAGCAGACATTTTTTCATGCATGTCAATAGTGCAGATCAGTTCATGTATTTGATACTACAGCGAGGAGGTCGAGCTAAGATTAGGGGACCTGGCTGAGCTAACGTTCTGGCAATTTATCCTGTATTGGTTATTCCCTTAATCTTTATGCTTCACAACAAAGGTTGTGTTTGAAACGTTTTAAATTCAACTAGCTTGACAGACTCCGATTCTTACCCACGTGCTTTCAATAATAGATATCTCAGATCTGATCAGATAATCGAGACCTCACCTGTTAACTCATCTGGGCAGACAGCTAGGTAGACAAGACTAAGACAACTTCCTGACCTAGCTAACAATAGTTCATATATCATAGTTTTCTCCATCAGATAATAAAGCTAGCTAGGTTAGGCCAAATGTAATCATTCAGAGAAGCGATTTTTCTAGCGGTACCCATAACGACAGCGGGATGCGAGAACCCATCCTCCATTCAAAAAGAGTAAGATGATAATATATCTTTTCCATGACATATTAACGTCATTCAAATAACAAACACTTTGAGAATTTAATACCACTAAACGTTAAAAGAAAAAAAAAACAGATCTCGCCAATTGTCAAGATGGGTGTGGAGATGACTGCCACTCCCAACGATTTTAAGACAGCTGTACAGCTCGTGATAATGTTTTTTTTTTTAAGCCAGAGGTGTATTTAATTAAAAGTCTAGCCAAATTGTGGTAATCTTTGATGAACTGCACAACGAATAAAGCACATTGACACGATACGAATGCCACGTTTATCACAGATTACCACCTGAGGTGGAGATTTGCCATTGTTTAACGTAGGGGGCTAGTGGGTAGTACAGTATGCAGCTTCTACCGACGTTACAAAGGGTTGATGCATAGATGGAGCCACAACGAAATCATCAAGGAGCCGAGTATCAAAATGGGCATGCTAGCAGAAACATCGACTATGATTAAAGAACCAAGCTCCCACAGTTTAAGAACTGAAAACCACATTCCTTTTGTCTGTTAGCATTGTAGCCATCACACTGAATTATTGGCAGACCGCTAGCTCGCTGTTAGCTAACATTGCCTCGCCAGCTAACGTTAAATTGCAACTGTTCATTCATTTCTGAATATGCTGTTGATTTTCACCTGGAACTGCTTTTTGATCCTGGCTCCATTCCTTGGAAGTTGGTCGTCGTCGTCATATTATAACTGCAGAAGGACTGATAAATGATAACGTTTTAAAACGCAGATTTTCTTGCCAGCCTGATCCTCTTGATTTCACCGCCTCATACTCAATTCGACTCGGCCCGTACTAAATTGATCAATCTGCTGCTAAATGGAAAGGGTGGCATTTGTCCGGTTTCCACCCACAGGACCCAACCCGTTTGGATTGGATGAACGTCCGTCAGTTTGAACTCTGATTGGTTATCTGAGAAGGGGAACGACACATTGTAGCACAGTGGATAAAAGGTGCAACCTCATCATTTTCCGCTCACATACTCGTTAATGAAATTTAGTGCGTGTGGTTAGCGAAACACTTTAGAGTAGACAATTTAGTCTTTTTGTTGTAGTTTCCTGTATACACGCGAACTTTGCTTACACTGCCGCACCACCGCATTATGGCTTCCTCCAAAGATGTGGCTGACATTAAAGGTAGTCTTCGATCGTGGGGAAAAGCTATTGATATCTGAACTCAGCCAAACAACACATACAATACACCCCTTCCTAATGGTTTACCATTATTGCTTGTGTTGCTGTTAATATCCTCTCTTCTTTTACCAATAAACCTGCAGTTCACCAACACCAGTTAAATATGATCACACAGTGAAAGACAAAGGTGAACACGTTTAGAGCCTAGAGATCTAACTAGTACATTTTTTCAACCAAATTAAGTTTAATGAAAACATCAGTTTTACAAAATTACTTTATTCTAACAAGGAACTCATTTGACAACACATTCCACACGACACTGTAAATGTGACCAAATCAGAGAAAATACAAGACATTACTACTACAATATATAAAAAGATATAAAACCCCATTTTTTTGTGAGAAAACTTAAACAGTCCTTTCACTAGTTACCATTATTCCTCGCTGTTACAAAAACACTTGGTTCTGCCCACAGACTGCCATGCAAACCATAACATGTTGGGCCTTGAGCCTTTGTTTGTTCTGTTAAAAATTTCAGTTCTTTTAAGGTGAAAATCTGATAAAATGTGATATCTTTGATGTATAAAAATAAAAGACAAAAACAAAGACACTGTACAACTGTTTTCATGTGTAACTGTGAGAATGTCAGTCCATATGGTTTTGGCATCGCAGGGACAGCAGGACAGGGTGGAGAGGCGAAAAGAAGGGATCAGGCAGGACGAAGATGGGCCACATCGCTGGGGAGGAGGGATGAAGAGGGGATAATGAAGGACTCTAAGCCTTACTTAAGACCTCCTGTTTGCTGCTGAAATACATCAATTGTATCTTCATCCTCCATTTCCAACTGCAGAAGAAAAAGACAAAATACGAACATTTTGACCAATGAATGTAAAGTCAACGTAAAAGCATATCGCTGTGCAATATTATGGGAAGAATAAATACAGAGACAAAATGCACTATGCCCTGCAGTACAGAATGTAATTAAACTTTATGACATTCAAGTCATAAATCCAGGGGACTGATGTCTGAAGTAGCTGTACATGGACAAGCTCACAAATTGATACTTTAAAAAAGGGAAGACCTTTTTTTTTTTTTTAAACAGTATCACAACTACATCGTTGTGTGTTCATTTTAAAGGCATGTTTAAAATCCTGTAGCCTGTTTCCACAATTGTATGACACAAACTCATCATCTGTAATACGTCAATGTCCAAGGTTCTCTTACAATTTCCAGCCTGAATTCTTCAAACAAGTGTGTTGCCCAATTCCCCTTTCTGGGGTGAATTTCCACTCTGACATCAAACTCATGGTTCAGAGACACCATAAAGCCAGTATGAGACTCATAAACCACTATTTTCCTCAGACAATGTGTAACATTTGTCTTTCCATCATCTGCATATTCACATGACTGTCTCTAGATACAGCACAGCTGAGTTCATCCAATGGAAGAAACAAGCACTGACTAAGGAGTGTAAAATGATTGACGAAGAACATTTTGTTTCAAACATGTCACTTCAGGAATACGCTCTGGTGGTACTATGTATGATGCCAACTCTGAGTTCTCAATCAATGGAACAGTGGAACAATTCAACAAAACACGGCATGGCACCAATGTGGACCCGTTCAGAGCATGTCATATACCTGTGCAGGTGTGTCTGTTTCATTGATGGGCTGTCCATCAAACCGGAACCTGATTTGCCTTATGGTCAAGCCCTGAAAACAACAAGCATAATGGTTAAGTGCCTTAATCTTCAATAACCTTACCATAAACCAATCTCACCCTCCTGGAAGATTTCTGATAGCAGAACTATACTTTAGTGACACAGAAAAGTCTTCAGCATATTAGCAGTAGTTACCAGTTAGCAGTACAATGGCCATGCGATTAACCGGCCAAGAGGAGCTATATGGCGTATGGGACAGGCCAATCAATTGTACTATCCAAATGTCAATACAGCCTAATTTTTAAACTGAGCCAATTTGGAGTTAATGTGGACATCAATAAAAGCAAATATGGGAGTTGAAGTTGAAATATTAAAAGGTACAGTCCACAATTCTGGTGAAAAGTTTTTGATATTTGAGTTCAAAGCCCAATGAAATTACATCCCTCCCTTCCATGTGCCTGAAGCATTCTATTGATTAGCTGATATAGTGTATGGCTTGGTCCGAGCCACTTTGTTTCCCATTGACAGCGCCAGGAGGACTGTGTATGAACACCACGGTTGTTTTGAGTGTACACACAGAACAGACACCTTGAGGACCGTGAGGACCAATTAGCTGAATTTGACATGAGTGTATTGGATTTAAACTGCGGACGGCATCTTCCAGTTAGATTGGATAGTATGAAGTTGTCTGGCTTTAGGATATTGGCATATGATGCCTAGTAAAGCATGACCATGTAGAATAACTTGTTTTCCTGTGGTCTTTCCATCAACAGTACTATTTGTCCATTTACAATATACTGCCATTAATGCAAATGTCACATTATATAACCTTTGTCTATAGATCTTATATGTACGCCTTTTAAAAACATACCATTTTGGTAATATATGTGGCTCTGGGCTACTTCAGCTTTTTCAGAACATACTTTCATGTATACCGTCACAGTAACAATATAGGAGCCACAGCACTAGTGCAAGTCTATTTTCCAGTGAAATTCTTTTCGTCTATACATTAAAAGTGCAGTACAGAAGTGGAGGGATACGTTATGGACATGACTACAATTGAAGTGGCAAGGTGCACGGCGTACGCAGGGTACGGATAACGCACATTTTACGACTCAAAGCTGAGTTTGTCTACACCCCCTCCAATATTTTCATATCGGGACAGCACATCAACCTTTGTCCCCGACTTAATCGCCAAGTTAACACAACACCACAATTAAATTAGTTTGTTTTCTTAATATGCAAGCGAAAGCAGGGGGTGTGATAAGCAGTGGCTCATTATCATCTATAGGACTAGGTACTCAAACCAGCCGCTCTGAACAGGGCTGTTTCAGACAGGGTGAGAAGGATGCAGTGGTGCTTGATCTTTGTGGTATTTAGCACCCAAAGGACTGGAAAAAGGGGTACAAGATGTTTTTTTTTTAAAGTGACAGTAGTATTACGTGGGCTACATATATATATTAGGGCTGTCAATAGTTAAAAAAAAAAAAAAAAAAGAATTAATCTCACATTTTGAAATTCATTAATCTAGATTAATCGCGATTAAAAGTTATTTTTTCTTCTAAAGACTAAATCTTATAAATTAACGAGCAATCACTTCAGACAGCGTGTATTTTAGACACTGTTGTTTAATGGTATTTTTTTCGTGCTCTCTCGCCGTCATACAAGGAATGTATGCGAGACACACAACGGTAAATCGTGAGATTTGTCTTCAACTATGTTGATGGGCCAACAGTCACCGGCAACCCAAACTGCTACAGCGTTGGTAACGTTTTCATGGACTGGTCTAGTTATTTTCCTAGAGAAGTCGTGGAGTGTGGGTTGGCGACCATCTAACCTGGGACTGCTTTCTGTCGGGTGCTTTGCATTAAGGTGATAACTTAAAGACGAGCTGCTTCAGTGATAGCTAAATTCAGCTTGAAAAATGCTACATACAACTTTAGTTTTGTCGATTGTTCCGTCATTTTGCCTCTTAAACAGAAACTTTCCGCCCAACAATCCCTCCGCTCTCTCCATCTTCAACTACCGTCTCGGTCTCTCCTATCTAACTGACTTCAGGTACGCGGCGGTTTCGTGTCAGGGGTCAACGCACACCGGAAGTAAGCAAAATTGCGTTAACTGCGTTAAAATATTTTATCGCAATTATCTCGGCCACAATAATCTCATAGATTAAGGCGTTAACTTTGACAGCCCTAAAAAAATATATATATACACACACACACACACACACACACTGTATATATAGCAGCTAGCTTGAATTAGTGGGAGTTTTTTTTTTTCTTTGATGGATTGGGTCTTTCACACGGTTTCATCCATCACTGGTATCCCTGCTCCTGAGTTATGGCCTCCAGGAAGGATAAGAAGAGTACTCCCCCTCTTCAAACTTTAGGGATATCAGCTATCCAATTTGCAGGTGCCATAAGTGCACCACTTTGTCAAAAGCTGGACAGGCCTCCCGTGCCAACACAGGATCCCACAGTTGCCGTTTCACTAAGGGTCAGTAAGTGATGTTGAAAAAGTTGTGCAAGTGGTTTTCACAATCACAATATGATGGAGAAGATTAATAGTTTCCTGTAAATGAAGCCAGGAGACAAGTGGCTGGCAGCTGAGAGTGGACACCAACCAATAAAACTGTGATTTGAGGAGCTCACTTCATCAGAGGTGTCTGGGAGCTCATCATAATACGATTACATAATGTTCCAATTTCATAACAATGCATGAAAAGAAACTTAAGAAACCACAGCTTCTTGATCAGTTGGCAGGCTTTGACTTCACACTTACGAATATATCGAAAATATCGTGCAATCAACATCACAGCCTTAACAAACACCCAATTACCTGTCTCTCGCAATATGCCTTCATGAGTTTGCTAAGAGGTGTATGCCTCTTAATTTTGAACTGCACCACGGAACCGTCTTGGCCAGCCACCTTGAGGTTGATGTGCTCATTGTTTTCTGTTTTCACGGCTTCCTGCAGATGTTAGACAAATGATTAATACAAAAAAAGTGTGCTATTCATTTACGTGTTCCACAACTATATCCATTTTGTGATCCTTGAAATACGGTGCCGCTCACCTAACTTAAAATAATATTACGCCAAACTAACTCGACATCAAGATAACATTAATGATGCATTCATTTGACATAGCTAACCAGTTAAGGCATTTTCAGATTCGACATGAATACTATCCACTTGAACCGTTTAATAAAATACAGAACAGTTACACTCGGTTTACAGTGACCAACGTTACAGAGAATCTGCTAAGAAGGAGCATGTTAGTAGCGCAGGGTCTGTCTGGCTGGTACCGAAACACAGCACCCAGGCAATGGCTACCTAGCTAGCTAGAAAGCTAAAGAACTCTAACGCTACGCGCAGAAAGGCTTGCACGAGAGCAACGTTCGCTTATTATTTGAGTTGCATCAATAATGGGACATATGTGACCGTGACAAAGATTTGATCTGCATCTAAAAACAACAGCATGTTAACTGATATAAATGAACCTCCACACCAGCATAAGGTTAAATAGCCAACAAGACCGAAAACAGGCCTCATATTAGCTTAACAAAGTCAGAGGTTGACGATAACGTTAGCCAATTTGTCCAGCACCAGTCGCTATTTAGATAGCTACCGAGCATTGCTCATAAGCTGGACTAGCAAACATCAATGATAGTTCCCGTTATCAAAACCTACACCTCTCAATAACCAGAATACATTTGCATGGTGCACACCTGAGAGAGACAGACAGGTCACGACTCTGGCGTAAATATAACGCATCAAGGCTAACGTTATCTAAACAGGGAATACTAACCTAATGTTAGCTAGCTAGGTTGCATGCGATGCTTCAGCAAGCACTCACGTTAGCTTGCTAGTCAGCTAACGTTAGCTTTTCCAACGCATGAAAAGAAACAAAAAAAACATCCCAACAGTTACATAAATATCAACAGCTTACACACTGGCTTGATTAAATAATTATGCAACGACGCCCCTACCGCCAACCCAAAAGAGCTTGGTTGCAGTAAATGGGTAACGATACCTTAGGTTTCTCGTCGGCCATGACTATTCTGTGCCTGCTGCCTGACGACCGATAGACCTGAATTGCTCTGATATCTGCCAATCAAATCCTTGTTGCATGACTTGGGTGCAGCTAGACAATGCGTAGGTTTTAAACCCAGATGGGTTCATTACAGATACCTTAAACAAGCATACCTAGTCTGACATTTTTAACGAAGAAACATTTTCATCTGACAACAGGAGAAAAACTTCACTATTAATATAGTAGGTAAGATGGCCTACTTTGCAGATCCAGTTAGTAAAACTTCAAATTGTGTTGGACACAAATATTAATACAGTTTTGTAAACATGCCACATAGATTATACAATGATGTAACCATTTCAGCCATGTATTTTTATCGGATGCATTTATTTCTTAACTCGGGAGATCAATATGCCGGGCCCAACTTTCCACTTTATTACTTGAGAATGAAGAGGTTCTTGCTACATAACAGATATTATAGGAGTTTGTGAACATATGCACCATTTATACACCCCAAAAAACAGTAAGTACGAAAAGACTGCGGTCATCTTAAAATGAATACTCTAATCTGCCATGCTCAATGTAGTACCCTAGGTACATTTTTAGTTCTAGTTAAGAACCACACATTTAATAAGCATATTTATTTGATAATGCGTTGAAATAAACAGTAGTATGTCATAGAAGGAAATCATAAAAACATGCCAATTGGGGCTTCTGTAAGGAGAGAAAAAGTGCCTGGAACATAAAAACATCTGTAAGCATACAATAAATAAATTGCAAGCTTACAGACTACAGCATAGTATAGATGTGTGTGCCTTTTACAGCAGCTTATTATCTGCCAAATATGGCTACCTAAGGGTTGCGCAGGTAAGTGTGCTTGTTAACCAAAACATAATTCTACACTCTAGAAGTTGCACACGGAACACAATGACAGTCCAATTCCTGAAAAAGAACGTGACCACGTCAGTAATACTAAATCAGATGTTGCTGACGCCAAAATGGGGGACAACTAAAATGAACAGATTTAGATGTTAGAAAATGTAGAGGATGTTTTCAATACACACACACACACACCACGATGTTAATGATGGTCCAAATGATCCTTTTGTTGAAAACGAAGAGGGAGTATAGTAAACCATTACAATGAACACGCATAACCCTAAGCAATTAGTTCACTGTTGTATTAGTATTATCAGTAACAGAAAACAGGCTTCTCTTTCTTTATGATAAGGCTACACTGTGTTACCCACCTATGAATAGAACATCATCACAGTACAAGGTAAACAATGCATTTAAATATATCCAACACTGCAATGACATTAACAAAGATGCCAAAATAAATATGAAAGTACATAAAAGGTAATGAATAGCCATATTAACATTTGACAGCAACTAAACAATTCAAATAAATAAAACACTGGCTAGAAATATCAAAAAACGTATAGCTTGTTGACCTTCCAGGTTGTCCTTGATGAGCAGACAGGACAGGGGATCATCCAAAACATGAGGTACTAAAAGATGTACATGGTAGGTAGAGGCCCAGTCTTGTTCATTACACACAGCAAAATTGTCCCCAGCCACCAACCTCAATGGTGTGTAAGTGCTGCCTGGCTTAACAGCTCAAGTACCACAAGGTTGCCCGACACATGATCTAATGGCACTCTTAGTCCTCTTGACCAAGCCAAGCTCTTGACCAAAAGTACTTTCACACAAAGTGGCACTGTGGAGAAATGGGTATCTGTTTTAAGCGAGGATGTCCTGTATCTCTACATAAGCCAGGCAAGTATGACACAACATGTTGACACGGACTAACAAAGTAGATGAACCTGAACATTATGCCACATCAGGACAACCATTTTGTGATGACATGTTTGTTGCTAATAGCACTTTATGGTCTAAAACCACGAGACATTCATAAACACACAGGGTTTCCCCTAGTAATCACGTGACAGGAGGGGCTCCGTCTCTTATCATCAGATGTGAGTGTTACACTGTGCTGTTGGGTCTGGGAGGAGGTGTTGGCTATAGACTACCCCACTTCTCTGCAGGCGGGAACTGGTCCACCTCTCCACCCTCGGTGTGTGGCTGTTCCCCCAAGGTAAACGTCAGCTTGTAGCGCATCCTTACTTTCTCCTTCACAATAGGGACAAACAGAACATTATTGGGAATCACATTACATTATTGAAAATAGCTGCCAAACGATAGATTTTGACTCCTTGGCACTGCAAGTGAACCAAAGGATGTGAAGGTATGTAAGCTGGACTGTTATATATGCAAGCTGCCTCTGTACAGGGTCTAAACAGTTTTCTGAAGCTTAAAGCAGATTGCAATTCACCTCCTTCCATAAGGGTCAACTCCTTCACTTAGACATATTTAACATTTAAAAAAATTCTAAATAGCTAGTCCTTTTCCTTACTGTGTCAGTGAGTCCCAATTACATGAGTTGTCACAGATTTTATCCACTGCATGATTCAGGATGGTGAACCTGAATAAGATGTCTGTAACTGTCTACTTGTCTAATTGGGTAAGGTCTACGTACCGGGATATTTCAATAATGAATGGCCTCTAAGTAGAAAGTCACATATACAATACAATAAGATACAAATACTTTCTAGAATTGTGAAAGAAATATGCTATATAATTATTATCATGATGTGTTTGTAGTTTGATATTAGTCTCAGAGGTTCCTTTGTTCTGATGAGAGGAATTCTATCTGTGAGAACAGAGATGTTAAACTCAGACCTGTCATTTGATGTTTAGGGTAGGACTGAATTAGGAGACCATGTGTTTATGTGAACTCATTCTGGACTGTTGTGTTAAAGTCTGGGTTTGGGGGTCTTAGGTAAACATTCTTATCTCTTGGAACCAGAGTACGGGATGGTACAAGGGGGGAGTGTTTTCCTGCATGTTCTGTGATATTGTCTTTGCATAAAGTCTGTTACATGGTACCAGGGAAGTTAGTGATGGGTTGAACAGCGTTCTGAAAGCACTCCATTCCTCTTTGGAGGAGTGTAGGTTGAAGAAGCGGTCTAACACCATTCACTCCTCTCTGACAGAGTAAAAGTCAATTATTTATTATATTCTTGGTTGTGTGACTCTTAATTCTGAGGTTAATTACAGTCCCAAAAAGGGTGAAATAAATCCCTAACAAGAATGTGTAATAAACATGTAAAGGCCATCACGTGCATCTCTTACCTTCAGGGGGTTGGCCAGCAACATGACTTGAGTGATGGCTCCAGGGGGTACGATGGGGTTAAAGGGCGGCAGCTCCGTGCCCGAGGGCGGCTGGAGTTTGACCTTCATTGACTTAACAGAGGAATAACGACAGACCAAATGAGTCACTAGAGATGGCCATACTAAGACGCTAAAGGTCGAAAGGTTTAAAGTATGAAAGAGTAAGAGCTGTCCGATGAGAGAGAGGTGTGCCACTGTACCTTAGGCACAGCAGCCTGCAGGACCACACTACCCACTGGCAGGGGCGCCGTGTTCAACATGGACACCACAATGACCAGCACATCAGGCCGACCCGGGGGGCACTCAGTGGCAAAGTGCAGGAGAACACGCACACCGTCCTTATCATAGGCCGTCGCTGGGCACGCTTTACCTGCAAAAGAGTGGACAGACACACACTCAGTTTCATAAGAGGTTTTAACAGACATACACTCTGTCTCATAAGAGGTTTTAAGAGGTTATAACAGACATACACTCAGTCTCATAAGAGGTTTTAACAGACATACACTCAGTCTCATAAGAGGTTTTAAGAGGTTATAACAGACATACACTCAGTCTCATAAGAGGTTTTAACAGACATACACTCTGTCTCATAAGAGGTTTTAAGAGGTTATAACAGACATACACTCAGTCTCATAAGAGGTTTTAACAGACATACACTCAGTCTCATAAGAGGTTTTAAGAGGTTATAACAGACATACACTCAGTCTCATAAGAGGTTTTAACAGACATACACTCAGTCTCATAAGAGGTTTTAACAGACACACACTCAGTCTCATAAGAGGTTTTAACAGACATACACTCAGTCTCATTAGAGGTTTTAACAGACATACACTCAGTCTCATAAGAGGTTTTAAAAGATTGAAAATATCACTTCTGAATTGGAAACAGCAGTACTTACACACTGTTGCATAAAAAAATGATGCTTCAAATAGAAAGTAAAGGGGTGGTCAAAGGCTCTAAGTTGGCAGAGCCAAGCCAAAGTTAATTAGTGAAAGGTTTGGTTAAAGCCGACCAGTAGCATTGCCGAAAAATCCTTTGAAACTAAACGCGTTGGATAAAATTACAATGTAAGAAAATGGCAATATTCGCCTTGGGTTCTGGACAGTGTTTCCCAGTGGTGCTTTTACAAGTCATAATTGTAGCTTGTCAGACATGTTTTAAAATGCCCAAGCCAGATCCCTATGAAGTGACTTATGTTGTAAATCAGGGTATTTGATTCTGAGCCCAAAAAAATAAAGTGTTCAGCTGACTTAGATTCCATGAGCTAACATTGTTTATCAATGTAGTCCATGTCATAAACACGTCCATTCTGGAGAATTCATTTAGGCCTAGATTTACGATATACATTCAATGTAATCATCTAAATCGGTCTACTGGAACATATTTGCAGCTTCAGAGCTAGGTACTGAAGCAAAAAATGTATAGCCTACATCTTTGCTGAAATGTTTCACAGCTGCAGTAGGGAATCCTTATAAAAAATAACGTTGTCATATTTGCTCTGTTCTGTCCTAGAAGAACATGAGACAGATAGAACATGAGACAGATAAACTGTTCTGTCTGTTCTGTCCTAGTAGAACATGAGATGAGACAGATAAACTGTTCTGTCCTAGTAGAACATGAGATGAGACAGATAAACTGTTCTGTCCTGGTAGAACATGAGACAGATAAACTGTTCTGTCCTAGTAGAACATGAGATGAGACAGATAAACTGTTCTGTCCTAATAGAACATGAGACAGATAAACTGTTCTGTCCTAGTAGAACATGAGATGAGACAGATAAACTGTTCTGTCCTGGTAGAACATGAGACAGATAAACTGTTCTGTCCTAGTAGAACATGAGACAGATAAACTGTTCTGTCCTAATAGAACATGAGACAGATAAACTGTTCTGTCCTAGTAGAACATGAGATGAGACAGATAAACTGTGATAAAAACAGGCTCCTCTGGCGCCACCTAGTGCCATTTGCAAAAAAAAAAGTTTCCTATGCCAAACTAGGGCCCTAAATGTGTGGGTTTGTGGGTTTCCATGGTTATTGTGACAAAGGAAATGGTTATTATGAGTATGAGTCAGAGGAAATGGTTACTATGAGTATGTAGGTCAAAGTTCAATATAAGTTCAATATGGTGTTCAACTCAACTAGTGGAGCCACTGGTAGAGCGAGGTGCTGACAGCACCAGCATCATGGGTTTGAGTCGGTGGGAGCACACATAGACTTCTAATGAAAATGTATATCTGCACTGTAAGTCGCTTTGGATAAAAGCATCTGCTAAATTAAATCATCGAACGTGATTTAACCCTGAATGACACACTGGGCTGTTTCAATTTCATCCTGTCAGATTGTAGCTTGCTGGCAGTGACTTATCATTCCAACAAACCATAAACCCACAATTTCCTCGTTCCTCCTCTCCTATGCTCATGCACTCATTTACCTCACACGCGCACACATTTACCTCACACACGCACACATTTACTTCACACGTGCACACATTTACTTCACACGTGCACACATTTACCTCACACACGCGCACACATTTACCTCACACATTGACTTCACACATTTACTTCACACGTGCACACACGCACACATATACCTCACACATGCACACATTTACTTCACACATGCATACATTTACTTCACACGCGCACACATTTACTTCACACGCGCACACATTTACTTCACACGTGCACACATTTACTTCACACGTGCACACATTTACCTCACACACGCACACATTTACTTCACACGTGCACTCATATACTTCACACACGCACTCCCTCCCTGTGACTTACTGGGTTTGATGGAGTCCAAAGGGACAAAGACGTTAGTCAGGGAGATGGCGTCGCCCCTGGCAGGACTCTCCTGGCTCATGGCGAGGATGGGGGACAAGGACCGGAAATGGGGGCTTCCTGGAGTCCCACCCACTTCCTGGCTCTTAACGAAGGAGGTGGCAAGAGAGGCGGGCATAGAGCAGAGGGCAGGTGTGGGCATCGGAGCGGAGAAGGAGGAAACCAGAGGGGCTGCAGCCTCTCCCATCCCAAAGTGGGAGCCAGAGGTGGCCAGGACACACAAACTGGAACAGAGAGATGGAGATACATCAAGCCATTAACATTCAGTTGTTGCATCAACTCTCAAGTTCACCAAAAGTACCACAGATCAGTCAGGTATGTTACACTATGATTGTAATCATCACTGATTATTATCTCAACATGATCTGGTTGCAAGTCCCTGCAAGCATACTGAAAGTTGGTAGGCCTCATAACATTAAGGAGAGTAAAATGGACATTGCTATTTCTGACAACACTATTTTACATGTCACATTACAGGGACTTGGAAGTAAATTAACCAATGGGGGCATTGCTAATCAATTATGTATGCTATTCGATAGTTCCATAAGTGTTGGGGGCATACAATATGTTTGCACACTTACTAATATCCACAGCAATACTGTATACTTATATATATATATACTGTATATATATATATATATACACACACACACACACACTATATACTATATATTATACGCCTCTTAATGAACCTGATGTGTACCTGTCAGGGTTTCCCAGGTCAAGCATGGCAAGATCCTGTAGGCCTTGGTTCAGGGAGACAGACACCGACTGGGCCGCGCTGGGGAAAGGAAAGGGAGCTGCCGCTGGGTCTTCTGGGTAAGAGAACGAGGTAGAGTCTGAGGAGTTCACAGGGAGCACAGGGTCTGAAGGAGGTGAACTTCCCAAGAGGTCCAGCAATGAAGTCTGATTCTGTGTACACATTTGGAGATGCCACAGTTTTTGAGATTTCATGGAAAAACCAAACAAAAAGGGAGGAGAGAAAGAGAACAGAGAATGAGGAGCGAGCAGATGAATTCAGACACTTCAGAGGATAGAACTCTAGCACACGTGGCATATGCACATGATGCATACATGATTCAAATAAAGAAGGTATATACATGAAATATACAGAATTAATAGGGGATACAAATGGAGGGAGCCAACATTCAAATTATGGAAAGACTTTTGGCCCATTAAGACATATTCTGTGGTTGTAAAACTAGCCTGACCCAGGGCTCGCTACACATGGAGACAATCAGGTTTTAAAATGGTTGTTTGTTTGCAGGTTAATGACAGGGACAGTAGCATTGCAAGAGGGGCAGAAAAGGACTAATTATAGATTGGCCAGCTGATGTCGGAAGGCAAATTCCACAGTGTATTATTGTCTCTGCTATGACACCAGACATGCTGGCGCTGTATTCTGAATGCGGGGTGGACATTGTTTACTTCATTGAATCCCTTTTTGAAGATGCGATTGAGGAAGCCTTTGAAAGGAAGAAACTAAAGTATACAGAGGGAATGAGGTTGGCAGGCACAGACAAGTCCAGTGAAGATAGACGTTAGAGAGCTTTGTAGCTATAACAACCACAACACTTTGGTTGGATTTTGTTTTAGAGGACGGTCACTCAAAGGAGCTTTAAAGGAGTTGTCTGAGGCTGCTAAAAAAGCAAACAAGGGGGTTACACAGACTACCTGGGGACATGTGAATTAACCTGTATTACGTGAAGAAGCCTGTTGTGGCAAAATGTTTGGGTGCTTTAGGTGACCAAGGTTCATATCCCATTATATTCCCTTACCCTAATCCAGGTTTCTTAATCCCAAGGGTCTCTCCAACCCCTTCCCCTGGATAGCCTGTGGCAGGCCATAGCATAGTGAGAATGATGTTTAGATAATTAGGCAGTTCATTGTTCAGACACTGAGATATCGAGATTATTTCTAGGGGTATCTGTTGTTGTCCCTGGTATTGACATGTGTCGTAACCCATCAGGAGTACTGGCATCACTATTTTGACAGGAGAAAAAGCATGCAGCACAGAATGCGTTCTGTCTACGAAATAAGGTCTGTTACACTTGGCACCCCATAAGTGAAAGCCTGTTTAGCTGAACATTGGATCAACGGGAGAGAGAGTGGACATAAGGTATTCATTCACCGATAGGGCAAGAGCAGCACAGCAATATTAAGATATGTCATTATTGTGTATCTACAACATGGATGACATTCTTTGACTGCTGACTGAGCATTTCATTCAAGTCAGACAAATAGACAACCTCTTCTCTTTGAAATGTGGCACACTGATTGGGGTCAGTTCCCTGATGCCTTTCACCAAGTTTCATGTCTGTACCTTAAGTACTCTAGCACCACCAAGGGGTTGAACTTGGAAGTGCATTTAGGCACATAACTTTTGCTGAACTGTATACCTGTATACCCAGTTTTCAAAAATGAGGTACCGTTTCATTCCTTGGATTAAGCAGAGTTCAATGCACCCCAAGACGTCAAATTCTGCCGTCTTGGATTTTATGAAAACGTTTTTAAACTTTTTTTAGTTTTAAGTGTTCGTCCATCACAGCCAATCGGTGGCGAACCCACAAAACAGGAAGTGAGGTCATATCTAAACAACTGTTTGATACACTGACACCAAACCTGACATAGCGAAATCAAGTTTCCATGGCAACTATGCCTTGCTGGGCATCTTGGTCCCCTCACTGCTGCTTGCAGTAATATCTTTTCCTGTGTGTCACTAAAATGATAAGACCATGATTCCTTACCAAGCCTATTGGTCTGATTTGGGTCCTTTCCCCTATTCATTAATTATGAAGCATCTATAGAGATCATGAATCTGTACCTGTGGAGCTGTCCAATGATTGTTCAAGTCATCGTCCTTTGGTTTTTCTTCAGTTTGAATGTTGAGACTGCTAACTGAATCGCTAAGGCCTGCAACAGACAAGTCATCATTTAGAGTTGAATTACAGAGGTCTGTCAGGCCCAGGCTCAGAGGTGCATTTCCTGTGGTTCTGTTTTGATGGATTGGTTTTTGACTTGTGGTTCTGTTTTTCATGGTTCCTGACTGTGGGATGTTACAGAACACATAATTTGTTCCCCCCCCAGTTACAGAGTCTGGTATATGCAAACTATTTTGATAACAGCCAGATTGTGAAGAGAATGTTGACAATTTTTCAATGGAATGTTCAGAATTAAAATCAATTGCCTCAACATGAACTGAAGCTGTAAGACAAAATAGCTTATGAATGTATAAATGACAGTTGCTGTATCCATGATATCTACTCTGAAAACACAATTTCATGATGTCAAACTCAGCAGAACCGTGCCGAACTGATGGATTTAATCAGAGCCTGAGAGACCTAAATAATTCAACTAATTTCACAATTAACTCATTTAGTCAATACAGTTCAAGAGGTTTTCGAGTGGCCACCCTTACCTAAGGAGAGAAGTTCTTCATCCAATAAGGAGAGAGAGGTGGAGGGCTGGACAGTTGCTGGGCTAGGACCGTGCCCTCCACCAACTGAGCAGTACTGCTGTAGGCCAGACAGTTGGCTGTAAGACGGAGGAAGAGAGCAAGGGGCCGAGGAGGGCATGAGCAGGTCTGGAAGGAAGGCATCAGAGAGGCCTGGTGTCTGCTCCAAAGGTGGAGGACTCTGAAGATCCAAGCCAGCCAGATCAATCAGAATCTCAGAACTGCTGCCATCAGTTGTTCCTGTCCAAAACAAGAGCAAAACATTCAGTTAAATGGCTGAAAAAAGATGAAGTATAATGGGGTTCTTCTCCATTAAGGAAACTGAGAAAAGACTCAGTGATTGTTGTGATCAAAGTGATCAAAGTGACCAGTTATATGCATGTTTCAGATGTACTGGACTTTCCATTTCTTTTCAATCTACTGCCTGAACTGGAAAGGCAGTACTTACGCTCAGACATTGAAGATCCAGGGGTATCACCATTAAACATCTGCCCTTCCACAATTTCTTTGTAACAGTTGATGACACGTGAGAGATCATCACTAGCCTGCAGGATGTCACCTGTTTTGGAAAGACCACAAAGGTAAAGTGAGGTCTCGAAGAAGAAACTAGTGATACATCAGCTTTCTGTGCTACTGAGGGGTGCTTCAAATAAACAAACACTTCATTCTGAATTGACTGATAAGGTGAGGACGCATCCTGTCCGGTGTCCAATGACACCACCTTACTGTACCTAAACTGTTGTCGTTGTCATCCGTTTCCGTGGCCATTTTAAAAACATCACGCCTGAGTTTGTCACACTCATCATGTAGCTCCTTAAACAGATGAAATCAAAATCATTTTCATATTTTTTTTTAAATATTTCATAAACACAATCAACAACACTTTATCAGCTGGTTCTTCACTATAAATCAGACTACATTGCAACACAGGAACAATATCTGAATCCTATCATGCTGCCATCTCACCACAGGGTCTATCTGCTCCAAACCCCATGGCTTCTCGCTTATCATTCAGTTAGCACTTAGGCTACGGTATGAATGAATTGTACTGATGATGCAGGGATCTTGCCTTGATGAGCTCCTTGTCTGCCTGAGAAGACTCATCTTGATTGAAATGACTAAGCATCTCATTCAAAAGTTTCACACTGTTATTAACTTCTGCCAGCGTACTTGTGAGTTTAGAGGCTTTTAGCATTCGGACTTCATCCTGGAGACAGAGAAAGACAACAAAACAAACAAGCCGTTGGAATGAACGCTATTGCACTGCTGTACAACTTCTATGGTACTATATATAATTATATAATTATACTTTTAAAAATACTGAAGTTCAACAGGAAGGTTGTATTCACCTCCTTAACCATGTTCTTAATGAGCCGGTTGGCCTCTTGCAAGTCCTCGGCCTTCTTACTCTTCAGGAGCTCTGCTAATCGCTGCACAATCAGGACCACACGGCTTACATTTGGCTCTCAACAACAATGCACAACGATCTCAACTATGCACAACTATGTCCCATACTCCACGAGAATCAGACCTTCAATCTAAAAGCAGTTCATGGGACACCTAAATATAAACCTAATATGGTATGTTGCGGCCTCATTTTGCATGTATGTGAACATTAAAGCAGTGCCGACCTTGCTCTTCTCCTCATTTTCAAATACTGGATTCTTCGGCCTCGCTGGAGGTGAGGGGATCAAGGTTTTGTCCACAGGAACATCAGGATCTACAGTAACAATACCTGGCAAAAGAGTTACAGAGTTCACACCGTTTTCCCCCCACTACTTCTTACACAGGGAAAAACAACAGCTTAGCAAAAACTGCTAAAGCAATCTGCAATTGTAGAAAATAGAATTTAGCAAAAACAAGACAACCAAACAAATAACGCACATACCTTGCCGCCTAAGCATTTGGTAGGCTTCACTTATCTTCGCCTCATCTGGTAAAGCAACAGTCCAACTGTATAGCATTTCAATAACTTTTGTCTTCACCTGTTCTGATACTCTGTCCCCTAAGTACTACAAAATAAAAACACAGACAATTGATTAAATACTGAAATGCTTACTACATCATTCATAAGTAATTACATTATTTTATACAATTATATTTTATGCAATTATACAACATTTCAAGATTATTTGAAAATGCCTACCTTTGGTGAAACCACTTTGATCAGCTCATTTAGAAACCTAAATTTGCCAACTTCACTATGAAACCTTTTCCCACAGTTCTTCATGCAAGCTTCTAAAACCTGAAACATAAACATAACAGCATAAATACACATTTGTTTTGACAGTGCAAACTTTCTGTCTCCAGAGCTAGGACAAAATAATTACTTTCTGGCAGTACTTACGGTCAATGCTTGTACTGCCTCCCATTCTTGAGGAGACTGTATTTTGTGTGCTAATAACCTCACTGAGATCTGTGGACTTCAAAACATGGGAAAATACATACATTTTATGAATCCAACAAGCTCAGTCTGATTTTGCTCAAATGGTTAAGGATACGTCAATCATGTCAAATATATAGGGAGAGTAGTCTGTATCAGAAAGACAGACTGAGCATTGCATTTCATTCAATTTCCATAAATAAACGAGGTAATACTACAATGTGTTGAAACTTTCTATCCGTATTTTTAAAACTGACATCAATCTATCTCTGCGTATGAAAGCTCTCCATCTCACGCCCTTAAAGTTGACAACGTTGTGAGAGTGACATCATCCCATTTCGTGATGTTCAGATCATTTTTAGAATTTAACACAAACTAATACGTTAGCGATTTTGTGATAGGTGCATAGAAGAAAAGAAACCTCTTTACCCTTCAAGTTCCTTGTTTATTTGATCGCAGAATCCTATAATATACTCCCAGTCCTCTTGTCTGTTGGAGGGGTTGGTGGCCTTGTCTAAGATGTAAAAATAGATTGAACTCTTCACAAACTACTTTAATGTGAAAATGGACAACAACTTTGGGTGGTCAGGAGTGTGATCTGACGTTTAGATAGCGTGTGCTATCTGTTATTTGCTAAGTTCGTGTGCCAATTATCTGCCTAGTTGACATTATCTCCGAATTAGCTGACACTAACTGTTACTGGGTCAGTTGCTCTTTGAGAACTGCTGCAAAATTCGGTAACTTGTCTATTGACATAATTCTAACGTCAACTAGCCAGCTAGTCAACTTTCGAAATATGTTGTTATCAAAAGAGTCAAACAAGTGCCTCAGACTATCTCTGTTAACGCATGCTAGCTAACTAACGTCACCTAACCATACCTGCCACTGCAGAATTTACATTAACGTTACAAACAAGGCGAGCATGCTCTGATGAGAAGCACTTATCTTTAGCCAAGTCCTTGTCATTTTAGGCAGGACAACTGACGGAATAGATCTAAAAGATACCAAGGAAATAGGCTGCTTCTCCTAAAATTACACATCATTCTGTTCGCCTCTCAATTATATTCTCATAACAAAATATTTGCTTGCTAGCTTACTTAGCCAGGATTCTAGGGACTCTCCTTCCGGATCCGCCATATTTACTGTGAAGTCACGATGTGATGGCTGCGCACATTCTATGCGCACATGACTAGACCATGAAAACCGAATCTCTTGTAGTTCTAAGGACTAAAAGTCAGTCTTGCCAACACCTTTGAACCTTTAAAAGCGAAGTAGGCAGCACCTGTTGGTTAAAAATGTGATGTTATGAGGCCCAGATAATGTGTAGGCTATAGTCATGACATGGTGTTTACAGCATAAGTAGGGAAAGTGAAAACCTACGCCCCTAGAGGTTGCGTTCCATTGGAGGGCAGTTAATATGTAAAATGACATAGACTGAATTAAAAAAATTAAAATAAAATACTACGAAACCATATTAGTGAAGTTGTTGAAAACGTTTCATGAAAGGAATACAACCAAAGCCCGTGTAATAGCTGCATGATACCCTGCATTCGATTATGTTCATTAAAATGCATGTGTATGTCGTCTCTTTATAGAGCATGAAGTATTGGAGTTGTCCGGAAATGTGTAGTTTTAGTGTTAGTGCGGGTATCATATCTGCCAGAGTACCTTATCTGCAATGGTACGTCATAGAACGTGTCGCGTTTTTGAGGTATGGAGTCCTCATTCGTTAAGAGGTGAAAACCGCAGCTTTAAAAAAGAGGACCCTTTCACTATTACAACAGCCCAGCAACAGTAGACCCAATTAGTTTATTAATTTTAAACTGATCCAAAGAAAAAATCCCAATGGGAAAATGAATGAGGTTTGAGCGAAACAATAGCAGTAGAAAACCTAGGCAAACAGTTTGGTGAATTAAAATGTAGTTATCAGTCAGCGAAAGTTAAGAGATGTCTGTAACCTTGGATACCACTGTAGAGTCTCTCATGGTACCTGAGGCAAGTGACATCATGTGGTCCATTCTTTTTCTGCTTAAGCATAGCGATAACGTCTTTATTTTTTCAAGGATGATGCTCGGTTACTCTCTCTTTTCCTCTTCCTCCAACGTCTTCCTCGGGTTTCTTCGTCACCTCTGCCATGATGTCCATTCAGAGAATACTTCACTAGCTTCTACTTATAGCTAACGGATCGGTCTAGTTATTGCGTGAGGTGGTGCCATGAAGCATTATGTAGTTTGCTGAGAGGTCTCGCGCCCTGTCCACCAAAGTTACATAGTGCAATACCAGGCCTATTGGCCTGCTGTGGCAGGAACACAGGCGTCATTCTCTGTATTACAAGTCAGTGTACCACCAAAATGATTTTGAAGCTGTTACTTTAAGGTCAAATTGTTACAAAATGTTGCTTTAATAGACTCAGACGGCTGTGTCCTGGGCTGATCCCAGGTCTGTTTGGTCTTCATTTCCAGTGCGGCTCTTTTTATAAAGTAAGGGGCAGACTGAGAGCAGGAAAAGGAGGTATGAAAATGTTTTTACTTGAAAACTTGGATATTCAACACGTACATATGATTTATCATTAAAAAAATACCCTGAAACCAAAATGTCCCTGAATTGTCATACATTTCTTTGAGAACAATTGCACAACAGCAAGCTCACAAAAAGGTTTCTTGAATCCCCAAGGTATCTCGCATTCCTTTGATTCCACGAGAGACCACTGTCCAGTGGCTGTAATGCCCTTGACTAAGCCAATAGGTAATCTGGCTACTTCTTCATCAGTTTAACCTTTAAGTGAGCACATGTGTACATATTTAAAGCTACACTTTCATTCCTACTGCTGGAATCCAATCCCAAGAAAGGCACCAACTAAATGTATCAGTTACATGGCTGAACATAATGCAGTGGAAAAAAATAAAATAATAAATCAATGGAATTTTCTGCACTTTCATAGCAAAGGCAATAAAACACACATATAGATTGGTTGCTGCCAAGAAAAAGGAATGCTATACACAACATATTTAAAGGAAATGTTTCCTAAAATATGTCACATGGAAACGTGTCATTCAGTATAAAGCAGTGCCTAAATGACAAAAAGGCCTTAGTTGTACAGGCAGTGTGTGCAGAGGCATCTGATACTCACACTTACAGAAAAAGAAAATGTTCTCCAGTATCAAGGTCACAGAATCAGACGTATTCAATGTGCAACTGTGTGAACGGTGACCATTAGATGTTTAACAATTCACAAGACAACTAACAAACTTCTCCCCACATCAAAAGCGCCTACTTCTCTCTCGATTCAAGTGTCTACACCACGTTTTAACATAAAACAAACTATGACCTCTCTCTACCGCCATCGTCTCACGCTGGAAGTCTCACGCTGGAAGTCTCACACTGGAAGTCTCACACTGGAAGTCTCACACGCCTCCACCGTCTCACACTGGAAGTCTCACACGCCTCCATCGTCTCACGCTGGAAGTCTCACACGTCTCACACTGGAAGTCTCAGACGCCTCCATCGTCTCACACGTTTTACGCTCGAAGTCTCACACGTCTCCATCGTCTCACACTGGAAGTCTCACACGTCTCACACTGGAAGTCTCACACGCCTCCACCGTCTCACACTGAAAGTCTCTTAATGGTTCTCCTATCACTCTGCACAGCACCCTCAGGTGGATTAACTTACTTCTAACTCTTGTATCACTAGCGTCAGTGGCTGCCACCTAGTTAGCCACCTCACTGTATCACTAGCGTCAGTGGCTGCCACCTAGTTAGCCACCTAGTTAGCCACCTCACTGTAGTAGTAGCGCTGGGCTGTGTCACTGAGTGCCCAGCCACCTGCCCGGAACTCCAGCACCTCCAGGAGGAGCAGGCGGGCCATGGAACTCAGGCCCTCCTGCAGCAGGAAGCCGTCCCGCAGCGAGAAGAACAGCTCATCCATGCGGCCCGCCTCCGCCCGCTCAAGCTGCTCCCCAATGCGGTGCAGCTGCATCGCCAGACAGTCCACCTGAAGGAGGGAGGGAGTGAATGCACGAAGGAGAAAGGAAGAGGATTAAAAAGGACTACAGAAACATGTTTTTACCATAACATCTTATTTTATATATATATATATATATATACTGGTATTGGTACTGGTACTGGACAATAGGTGAATGGTCATAGCTCTAATTCTTTAAATACATGGGCAGTTATGGAAATTATGTAAGACATTTCTGAAGTCAAGACCTAACCAGCTCAGCTCACCTCTTCCTCACTGGTAAGAGCATCTGGCTTCACCAGCCTGAACAAACAGTCATATACAGGATGAACCAGGGCAGCCATGGGTTGGTTGTTAACCTGCAGAATTAAATTAGCAGCAAAGTGCATTTCAGTATAAACCTAATTTCCCAATCGAGCTTGCTGCCACAAATAGTCATAAAAATCTGACTGCCACTTGTTGCTGACCTTCTTATATAGAATAGATTCTACAAAAAGAAAAGGAAATGTCTACAAAAAGTGATTGAAAGACTTAGCATGTAACTGCACACTAAGTCATTAAACAAATTAACCTGGGACATCTGTCTTACAGGCAAACCAAACTTGTATTGAATTATTATAGTTTATTATAGCAAACATTTAATACTGTTGACATTTACAGAATATCTCTACACTCAAATATGTACAAGTGCACTAATCAGAGGTTACAAAGGGAACAACCTGAACACATTTGAACACATGGAGACGTTTAAGAGTGCAAAAAAGTACCTTGAGGTAGTCAAAGATGGTACAGATGAAGTTAACGAAGCACACCCACTGTGACACGGAGCGTTTCCGTGTATCTTCTCTCGCGGTGAACTCCTGCTGCAGTCGGGTAAGCAGGTTCCGTCTGAAGACAGTGGTGTTGGCATACTTGGCTTCTTCCTAAACGTAGATCATACATGGCAAAGGTCAAACTTGGGCAACCAGGGGCTCTTGCCCTTTACTGATACTAGTAAAGCCTGTGAACAGAAATCTGAAAACAGCAGGGAAAATGGCTACTTGTCAATAGTGCTGAGAGATAACCCAACTTCAAAATACAAATTACACAACTTTATAAAACTTTCTGTTGACTCAAGGAGGTTTGAGGGCCTTGTTTAGGTGGAGTCAATGCCCTATACACACAATATGTGTACCCGGCATTCAGTGGTTAGGAATGTTAGCATTCAAGCATGAGGCAATTATGCTTACCTACCATTTTCATATAATTGAATGTATCATTAAGATTTACTTGGTTGAATATACTGGATAAATATTTGTTTCTTCTTAAACTGCAATTTCACTACATACATATACACAGCTGTAGTCAGTGGGACAATGCTTTGCTGAGTGTAGATTACCTGCAAAACAGATCAACTGTGAAATTCTCACCTCGATCAAAGCGTAAGTTATGCGCCCAGCCTCTTTGCAGAAAGAGCTGTCTTTCAGTGACTGGTCCACTACTGCATTAGACACTTTCTCCAGATCCACTGCGCGAGGATCTGTGAATATAAGTACTTCAGTAGCTAAAATGCCAACTTTACATACACGTTACACGCACGACGCTGAAATGTTGCGGGGGCAGCGGTAACTACCTGTTTTAAAACAAATCCTTGTATCTGGTTTAAGCATGTTGAAATCGGGAATTCATAAGTTCTGGTCTGAACCAACTTAAGTTACCTTTAAGTGCTGCTTTTAGAAGGTTCTGCGCCGCTGCATCCAAGGTCTGAAGTTTATACTCGACACAAACCGAATCCATCCTGCTGTAAACCTCTGGGTGGGTGGACACATGTGAGAAGATTAGTCGGTTGTTAAGAGTACGGTAGTCGTTTTAAGAAGATAAATTCCTACAATCGGTTAGATAGCGTTACTTGGTCGAACAAGTTTTATCAGCTAGCTATCATTTCGATGCGTTGGCTATAACGTAAGTTAGCTAGGTAGCTAGCTCTATTACTTATGTTGGCTAACGTTAATTATTAACCAGCGTTCGGGGAAACAGTGGGTTTTACGACTAGAATGTTCTATAACGATTAAAATATGTACATAGTCGTACTAGAAACGGATTGTTTATAGCAGAATAGTCAACACGAACGCACACACGAAAGGCACGAGGAAACACTCCCACCGTATTTAAATTGTTATGACGCTTGCCCCGGACGTTTTCCAGGCGTAGGTTTGACTGTTCGACTTAGTTAAAGGACAGATGTTGGTTTTCAACATGAACTGGACATTCCAGCAGTGTCCTCACAATACTTAATACATTAGCTGCAGAATTAATCTTGCAAGCACTTTATCACGCGCGCCCTTTATTCAAATTGATCACAAATGTCGCTTTCCATTAAGTATTATTAGTTTGATTCGCCATCTTTTGACCAGTAGATGGCAATAGGCCTACATCACCACAGTTTTGTTTTCTGTCAGGTAATATGGCCGCGTTTGAGTTTCTTATTTGCAGATGTGAATACCCATGGAACACCACTTGACTTGAAGCCCCTACTGTGAAACTTGAGTTTGACATCATTATCAATATGACGACGGACATGCCAACAATGAATAATTGTATGTGTATGTTTAGGCTGAAATACATTGACATTATCATACTGATGTCTGTTACAGCCACGAGGCGTTCATAGAACGGCAACAGAGGAAGCTGTCCATTCTTAGAGCCTACTTGAAGTACTTAACACTGATTCTGAATGCATTAAAAACATATGAGATCTACCCCTACTGACTGCCTGAAACTGCTGAGATTTATTATTGCTGCCCCTGACCACTTTTCAGATATACAGTAGGCTAAATATGCCAACCCCTATTGTACTTGAATAGATGTAAGCTTGAGGGGGAACCCATCTTATGATGTCAAATTCACATGCAGTTGGTGATTACATTCATGCCAGTAGACAAAATTCCCAGAACCCAGATTCCCATGAAGCTTAGTTCATGTGCCATCATGCACAAGTGTTGACATCGCCCCAGTGAAAATCAATGCAGACAATATTGTACTGATTGGCTTCCCAGTGACCATTTGGAAAATGTCATTTGGTCATAAATGTATTCATGTATTGCAAGGGGACACTATAATTATTGCCTGGGGGGAATAGAGACATATCTGTTAAAGAGAAGTCAATGATGTAGGCTGCCCTGGATCTGTGACTTCATAATGAAAACCAGACACACCAGTTTTTAACAGTCCAGATGAAGAGCATTCTGAGAGTGCCTGTCTATTCATTTGGGTTCCAGAAGATGAAGAACATTCTGAGAGTGCCTGTCTATTCATTTGGGTTCCAGAAGATGGAGAGCATTCTGAGAGTGCCTGTCTATTCATTTGGGTTCCAGAAGAAGAAGAGCATTCCGAGAGTGCCTGTCTATTCATTTGGGTTCCAGAAGATGAAGAGCATTCTGAGAGTGCCTGTCTATAGACCCTTTTATGACTTACGTCACACATAGTATGCGCGCGCATTTGGGCAGCAAAAAGTGTCAACTTTCATCCATGGTCAGTGGCAGTGCAAGTGGATTTTGGATCGATTGTTTTATAAAATGTCATCTTGTTACAATGTTAGCAAAGTGTGAGCAAAGTGATGCCACTTGGCGAGTGTGTGTTAGTTGATTGAGCAACTTAACAGAATTAAAAAAGAAAGTGGTTACCATTAAACAAAAACATGCTTGCTTCAACAAATGATTGTTGTTTTTTACCAGTCGTCACTGAGTTATAAACTAAATGTTTTTCGTTTTATATGTGAACTTAATGAACTTCATTTTCAGGCCGTCTCTGCTGTTTCTGTTTCCTGCCAAAACATTTTGTGTTGCCCTTTGAAGGAGGAGAAACAGGTGTCATCATCTGGAGAAAGCAGATAAGGTGAATCAAGCGGTCTCAGTCCCTCACTCTCATGATGTGCTGTTTCATCTGGACTCTTCTGCTCAAACAATCCCCATACCAGTTTCCTTAGCTTATTTTACAAACACCTTTTCAAATGTAAGGTAGCCATAAAATTAGTGGTTTCATGATTGATTAACATCACATCAACATAATTGAATATTCATTATTACAAAGTCAAAATGATGACGCCACTCAGAAAGGAAAAAAGACAAAGTAAAACATTTAGAGGCTGGGTATGTACATTTCAGTGATCCATCTGTATCATCAACGCATCCTCAGAACTTTTGAGTGTTGACCACATATTTTTTATTGTGTTTCAAGAAAAGCAAGCACTCTCTCTCTGACCTATGATATCCTGACCTCTGTTCAGGTCATGTCACTCAACACTTCTCACTTCAACCAAAAATACTGATACAGATGCCTGTTAATCATGCAGCCTCTAATACATGTAGATTTATACTCAGAAAAAACTGCTTGTTGTCCCCTGGAGTTCAATATGAAGTCCAAAAAAAATCTCTCCCCCTTATAGCTGATGGATGTGGAAACATTGCTCCTCACCACCACTACTCCTCATCTACGCATATGGACAGCCAAACTCTACCCACTCACTGTTTCTTTTCTTGTTTCTTCTAATCTAGACTATCTTCGCTATGGGACGCTGCTGTAGTCTCTCCACCCGATCTACCTGTAGAAACCCTCGGCCCACTGCACCCACCGCCACCGTACTGCCGTACACTTACTCTACCCCATACCCTATGCTAGCATTTATATACAATATATATTATTGCCACCACCGACATGTTTTTCTGTTCGTACTGTCCTTACCCCTGTAACAGTAACCCTATGAGCACAGTGTATACCCACTAAGCTGGTTTTATATGTATCATGTATATACCACCTGATGTTTGTATATATATATATATATATATATCATGTACATCTACCAAATGGACGCTGTGTACAACACTTGTGGTCTCCCTTCCCCTTCGGCCACACAACAATCCCCCCGTCCCCCCCTTCCTATCTCCACCCGGCCGACCTCAAGCAGATGGGTTCCCCCTTATGTGCCGTGGTCCTGCAAAAGGTTCCTTCCTGACTAACAGGGAGTTTTTCCTTGCCCCTGCTACCATTGTGCTCGCACTAAGGGGGTCCAGGCTCTGGGCTCTGTAAAGCGCCTTGAGACAATTGTGTTGTTATGGTGCTATATAAATAAAATTGAATTGAATTGAATTATTACATGTTCTGATTGACAGGTGTGACATAATTGCGTGGGAACATTCCCGTCTGCCCGTGGTACGCTCCTTTCCACCAGTTGGGGTCGGAGTTGTCCAACACTTGGATAAAAGCACCGCGGCGGAAGCTTAGCTCGCCGTCCTCCTGTGTGTCGAAGTCAAACAGCGCCTGTGGAATGTTACTGAAAGAAGAAAGAGGCAGAAGAGAGGACACCGTGAGGATACAGAGTGGACTATGCACATCTTATCTACACAGCCAAATACTGCAAGTTTGCTTATTGTTACCAGAAATTGCAGACTGCAATTGAAACTGCAGACATTGCGCTATAAAATGTATTGTATTACTAAAGCCACACAATGTAAAAGGCAAAAGCTCCCAACAGCTCCCCTAAACCCTGCACAAATATGCATTGCACACACACACGCACACACACACACACACACACACACACACACACACACACACACACACACACACACACACACACACACACACACACACACACACACACACACACACACACACACACACACACACACACACACACACACCTGTGGGACCTGCTCCATGTCTTTGAGGTAGATAGTCTTAGTCCTTGATACGGAGCTGGTGCGGTGGTATTCCACCAGCTGGTTAAGCGAGTTGAATTTGACCACCCACAGGAAAAACTTCCCTGCACCATCCCGTAAGACTTTGAAGTGCTGCACGTCATTGCCAAACCTAAGAGAATCCATAATACCGAGAGAGAGACAGACAGAGGGAGCGAGAAAGAGAGAGACACACAAAAAAAACAGGGAGGGAAAGCATCCAGTATTCACAAGTGTCACTGTTACATCACTGATTCAACTGCTTTCTGGCAGAGGTTGGGGAGGAAGTTTTAAGGATATGATAAACAGCGTGAAGACCCCAGGATATGAAAACATCTGTGCTGTGTAATGCTGCTGTTATGATAGTTGTAATGCCCGGATCACGAGCTGCAGTTGTGTCAGATAGGCAAAAGCATTCGGGTCCCCAGGGCGAAACGGAGGTCAAATCCCTAATTGTCCTGATAAACTGGAAGGACCCGTACAGCTGATGTGGAACAGTCCACTGTTTACAGATACATGTACATGTAGCATATTGACATGCAGTGCATGTTGTGCTGCTATACAGTAAATAGGTTCTTACTGTAGCACTCTTTTCTAGTGCTGCTAGCAGTACCTAAAAATCACCACTAGGGTACAATGTTGTTAGGCACCATTTTTAGGCTTATTTAAAACTGAAAGTATCAGTGAAAGTGTAACTGAGTATAGCAGAAATGATATCCTGAGGTGATCATTCATAGGGATGTTAAATAAGAAATAAAGATAAAACACAGCTGCACCCCTGATACAGACTTGTTTGTGTAGGAGTGTGCTTGTGTGGTATGTGTGTGATCTGTAATGGCCTTACTTTACGGAAAGGGAAAAGTCCCCTGCTGTACTTTCGCTCTCTGTGATGAGGAAGGCCCCGTCCTGGTGCTGTTTGTTGAGCATCTCCTCGGCCCTTGCCCGCCGGATCTTTCCATAAAACCACCTGACACCAAAGAGAAGCCATTAATCACCGCAACAACATCGAAAGAGCTTTTTTTCACAGAGGTTACAAAACAGGACACTTTGTGTACAAGCATGAGTTGAGAAGGAACACACATTGGGTTGATTAATACGGAGGTGGCCTTTGAAATGCCAGCGAGTGGCTTGACTGGTGATTATTTCAACAGCCTGAAAATCAATAACACTACATGAGATGTGTAATTAAGTCAGGGATATTATGAATGATCTGGTCAAATAAACTGAGGTCACAAGCAGCAGTAGCTGCAGCATCGGTTGCTGTCACACCTCAGCGCTTCAGTGAAGGTGCAATTGCATTTGTGCAATCCGAGAGAAAGAGAGAGAGAGAGAGAGAGAGAGAGAGAGAGAGAGAGAGAGAGAGAGAGACTGCAGGGGAATAGAGGAGCACAGGATCTGGACCTCGTCCCATAAGGATGCCTTTGTTAGCAGGTTCTGGAATGTCAGCAGAGCAGGATGGTGAGATGAGGGCTTTAGATTTCTGGAGTGGAGGCCCTGGATGACAAACCCCAGGCCAACTGGTCCATCTGTCACGCTACCCCCCCTCCCCAGATCCTGCCTAATGCTTTAGCTTTCAGTTGACAAACTATCACCCAGAACATTGGAGAGGCTGTGAGGAAGAGAAGAGAGGTTTCCATTTCAGTGACATTAGAAAGAAGCTATTTTCTAAAGCTGCCTGGGTCTATTTCTACATGTGCCGCAGTTCAGGAGCAGGGGAAGGGTGAGTGGGTCTGCCGGGGGACCCCGGGGCGCCTGAGTCAGCAGAATGGTGCTCAGCACACCGGCCACATGATGAGGGCCTCAAACCCAAATGGGGAGCAGAGGGAGCCAAACCCATTGCTTCCATGGCGTATCATTTCAGAGAGATGCTTTTGGCTGCCTGAAAAACTAGGCAAGTCTCACCAGTGTTTAGGGATTTATAATAACAAACGGGTGCTACAGTGGTATGGCTCTTCAGTGGGCCAGCACAGCCTGACCAAGTGGAGGTGAAGGCTACTTAAAAGGCTACTAAAGATGGATAACAAGAAACAGTTGCAGCCGTAAACCACTGTATTGCTGTACTTGACGGGACCAGGACTTACGGATGTGGCTTCATTTCAACGTAATTCTTGGGGATGATGCCCTCTCTTCCGTTCGCCTCGGCCTTGTACCAGTTTTGGTCATATTCTTCATTTAAAACCTACAAATGAAAAATACACATCAAGTCAGCCATGATGAGAATAGTCATCAGCAGTATTACAGAATACCCATCAGAATCACAGGGAAACATGCAAAAACAGGAGGGAGCAGCTTAATGTTTATACACCAAAACTCAGTGAGTGCCACAACAAACATTACATTCTTTTCTGACTGGTCTCCTCAGAAAACATCATGAGGCACGAAACTCGTAAAAAAAAAGGACATATGGTTGGCCTAGATTTAGAGAGGAAGAGCAGATCAAAGCAGTTTCTGGAAGGTAGGCAAGAATGACTGATAATAACCGAATTAGAGTTGGGGTTTATCACCAAAGTGAAGCAAACTCCAAGACACTTGAAGCATGGACTTATGTACAAGAATAACAGAGTTCTTCTGCTTCTGACTTGAAAACTAAAAGTAGCCGGACAAAGTTCTAGTTTTGAGAGCAGCTGTGTAGATTTGCATTCAGTGTCAGGAGGTCAGAGGTGTAGATATCTCTTCATGTCTGTGTACCTCTACTCTTGACAGGCTGTCTCTGTACAGCTGAGAGCTTAACACACTCGGTTCCTGTAACCTCTCTCATGCAGTGACAGACTGAGATGATTACGTTAAATTAATCTGTGACGCAAACTACGTTGGAACACTTGCAACTTTTAATTGGTATGACAGATACAGTCATGACTGGTTTGGAAGAAGGATGTGGTGTGATGTTGATTTGGAGACGATCCTAACAGAAAAAAACAAACATTTGATGCTCCTGAAAACAGGGGAAAGGGTGAATGATTTTATTTAGATGTGTAAGCTAGTCTTTCCATCAAAATATTACTGACTTGAGGGCCTACCTATGCGTTTACATTAAAATTAAGGGAAATAAACGTAACTGTTTTTAAATCACGTAGGCTACTTCAAGATCAACAACTTAATGCATTTGCTTATGGCATCCTAGTGCTAGGCTACCTCTTTCCTAGCCTACCAAAGACAGTCACTGCTGCTGCACATTAAGGAAGACTGCCAGCAACTTGAACCACTAACCCAGAAATAAAGATGACAAACACTAGGAAAAATATTCAGCGCAGTTGGTGTTCCCAGCCGAGTGAGGCACACGCCTTGGTTAATACATTCTTAATAATGTTAATACATCTTCGGTTCATGACTGCACACTACAAAGGGCAACGTTTCTAAGACACCAAATATACAAGCATAACCAGCACGATTACCTTCAGTATTTGTCCGCGCTTGAAACTTAGTTCATCTTCTGCAGTGGCACTAAAATCGTGCTTCGCTACGGCTTCCATTGTGCAGTGCTGCTTATAACCTGTTGTTGTGTCCGGGAGGGTACACAAGTTGCGTATTCCGTATTCCTCCTCGACTTATTCCTTCTGGGTAGACGACTGGACGAACTGGGACAGACAGACTGGCAATAGCTACATTTAAAGACACCCACATGTAGGGGAGGAAGGAATTAACGAGCTGACATGTCACACAGCCAACAACAGCTCACCTATATCCGAACAGGATCCGAAACAGCCAATCAGTTGTGGAAGCAGTCTCGTCAAATAGGTGAATTTTAAACGTATGGGATTTTAACATGACTCATATGGACTGACAGTATAGGACTAGAACAGCCGGCCCAAAAGCTCGAATTTACTAGAGACGTTATAATGGAGATTTACTCACAGCCACGATACTAACGTTGTTATCCAAACCAGAGACCGCAAAACTTTCGCAAACTTTTGTGTTTACGAAATTCTTGATCATGACAACCTTACAAGTTAAGAATTGCGACCTGTGGGAAAACCCCCTTACGACTTAATTCATTTTTGACGCGGGAATGTGTGGAATTTCATGGAATTACTGCATAGCCTCGCAGTCCTAAAAAATAAATATAGTTGTATCGGTTGGTACCGTACCCACAAGCAAAGTTTAAGCATCTCTGGTAGAAGCTGAGGTCTAATTCGAGTTATGACTGGGGTTGACCTATTAGCTTTACATGGCGATGATACGATGGCAGGGACACAGTTGTTTTGAGCTAATTGGAAAACAATGCAACATTAACAGAATGATAGTTTGCCTACTTGAACAGTTCTAGAATCATATTCCGCTGTGTGCATCATGTCGTGGTTTATTGGCAAAATGCAGTAGGCATTTTATTTTATCGCTGTAACAATATCACACAATTTCTGTATGCACGTTCTATTAGTGTTTAAACACTGTTTCGGAGAGGTACACCTGGAGACAGTGAGGAAATACCACGTACATCAATTTCAATGGCAGAGAACTTTGGCTCTATGGAGGGAAAGTTAAAACCTACGCCTCAGTGGTTTCGTGCCTATCGGAGAGCAGAATCTCATAGACCGAATTTTCAAAAATACTATGAAGCCATATCCGTGAAATTATCAACCAAAATATTTGTGTAAACGTAATGGTAGCCAACGGGTACAGAGTTATGCAATGAGTAAACCTCACTCCCTAAACCTTAAAGCAACATTTATACTTGTCGTTCCGGTCTTTGCACAGTGGCGGTGCGCTTTGGTGTCATATCTGTGCTTCTCTATGACCCTTCAATGCAGGAACATGGGGATTCCCAGATGGCACAGAGGGAGATTACTGCAACAATTGTATATTTGTAAATTGTATATTTGTACATATATTTGTAAATTGTAAAATGTAATTGTATAACGTTTGTGTCTTTTACTACGTTACTTGCCTGGTGAAGACCTGAGGGTCAAAACTTTGCATTAAGGCTGTGCCAAAATATTAAGTTTTTTTCCTGATGAAAAAACACTGTTTAGTTGAGACCGTCTTTTGTCACCATAACATGTTAACCTACAGTTAGGTTACAGGTTCGTTTAGCTAGTGACTAGCAATAAACCAGATGTGGCACACCACCAGTGGGGTGCCAACCAAAATCCACCAGTGGACCGTTATATGCATGGTTATCTGAGAATGGTTATCACCACATTATTACAAAATTATTAAGCAAGCCAAGCAATACAAATTGCCATTTAGATCAGCTCGGTTTGGCGCGCAATCCAATGTCCTTCAACATATAGTTTGTAAATAAAAAGAAATGTATGAAGGACTAAGATGGTTCCCTTGCGTCATAAGGTGTTCCAAAATATAGTATGAATATCTTGTATGAATCACACTATTTGCTGGCCTTAATTTGGTGAATTTTGGTGTCTAATTAGGTTTCTCTTGCATGACAAACACATCTTTCTCCCTCAGAGATAATTATACTGGATTGGTAGCGGAGGTCTATGTGACAAAACACTGCCTAATTCTACAGTGTTAGGCTGCAAGCTATCACACAATAAATCAGCCTCTGAAGTGTAGGCTGCCAAATGCCTGGCCACCCCTTTCACCTCAATATGGATCAGACACCTGGAGCTGCACTTCACTGCCTATGTCCTCAAGCTCTCATTGGATCCTGTGGAACAAGAGTGGCTGGGTATTGTTGTTAAGCCAGAAGAACCAGGACAAATTGTTGAGCCAAACCTCATCAGTAGCCATAGACCATAAGACCACATGTTAGGTCTACTATGTTGACCTTTAACCATTTGACATCCCAAAACATGAAAGTCTGAAGATTTCTGAATACAACCCGAACTCCGGAAAAGTTTTTTAAATTTGAATAAAATGAAAACTAAATGACTTTAAAATCACATGAGCCAATATTGTATTCAAAATAGAACATAGATAACATAACAAATGTTTAAACAGAGACATTTTACAATTTTATGCACAAAATGAGCTCATTTCAAATTTGATTCCTGCTACAGGTCTCAAAATAGTTGGGACGGGGACATGTTTACCATGGTGTAACATCTCCTCTTCTTTTCAAAACAGTTTGAAGACGTCTGGGCATCGAGGTTATGAGTGTCTGGAGTTTTGGTGTTGGAATTTGGTCCCATTCTTGCCTTATATAGGTTTCCAGCTGCTGAAGTGTTCGTGGTCGTCTTTGACGTATTTTTCGTTTAATGATGCGCCAAATGTTCTCTATAGGTGAAAGATCTGGACTGCAGGCAGGCCAATTCAGCACCCGGACTCTTCTACGACGAAGCCATGTTGTTGTAATAGCTGCAGTATGTGGTTTTGCATTGTCCTGCTGAAATACACAAGGCCTTCCCTGAAATAGACGTCGTCTGGAGGGGAGCATATGTTGCTCTAAAACCTTTATATACGTTTAGGCATTCATAGTGCCTTCCAAAACATGCAAGCTGCCCATACCGTATGCACTTATGCACCCTGATACCATCAGAGATGCTGGCTTTTGAACTGAATGCTGATAACACGACGGAAGGTCTCCCTTCTCTTTTGCCCGGAGGACACGGCATCCGTGATTTCCAACAAGAATGTCAAATTTGGACTTGTCGGACCATAGAACACTATTCCACTTCGAAATAGTCCATTTTAAATGAGCCTTGGCCCACAGGACACGACAACGCTTCTGGACCATGTTCACATATGGCTTCTTTTTTGCATGATAGAGCTTTAGTTGGCATCTGCAGATTGTGTTTACCGACAGTGGTTTCTGGAAGTATTCCTGGGCCCATTTAGTGATGTCATTGACACAATCATGCCGATGAGTGATGCAGTGTCATCTGAGGGCCCGAAGACTACGGGCATCCAATAAAAGGTCTTCGGCCTTGTCCCTTACGCACACTGATTTCTCCAGTTTCTCTGAATCTTTTGATGATGTTATGCACTGTAGATGATGAGATTTGCAAAGCCTTTGCAATTTGACGTTGACGAACATTGTTTTTAAAGTATATACAGTGTTAGGCTGCAAGCTATCACACAATAAATCAGCCTCTGAAGTGTAGGCTGCCAAATGCCTGGCCACCCCTTTCACCTCAATATGGATCAGACACCTGGAGCTGCACTTCACTGCCTATGTCCTCAAGCTCTCATTGGATCCTGTGGAACAAGAGTGGCTGGGTATTGTTGTCAAGCCAGAAGAACCAGGACAAATTGTTGAGCCAAACCTCAACAGTAGCCATAGCAGGTAAGACCACGTGTTAGGCCTTTTATGTTGACCTTTGACATCCCAAAACATGAAAGTCTGAAGATTTCTGAATACAACCCGAATTCCAGAAAAGTTCCTTGCAATATGTGCGATAATGAATATACTGTTATTGCAGATTTCTGGGGTAAGCGTGAATTTATATGAGTAAGGTATGGTTGACAGGAGGTGAGAGTTGCATTGCACAGCGTTGTGTATAAGCCAGGTTTCAACACACCATTCCCAAATATGAAATAAAAGAAGAAAGTCACAAATGGTGGAAGCAGGCAGATTATTCTACAGGAGAGGCTTTGCACTGTTTTACACTTTTGAAACAAGAAGACCTGCGCCTTGTGAACAAAAAGTTCTGAGGGAACAGTAGAGAACTATAAAGATAGGCTGGGGCAAGGCCATTCATGGTCTTGTATGTATGGAGAGCAATTTCATTACCCTAGATTTGACCAGGAGCCAGCGTAGAATGGCCAGTACAGAGATATGTCAATACTTACTAGTTTTAGTATGTATACAAGCACCCATACAGTGTCGGAAATTAACAAGGACAAAGGGCAAAAATGCCCAAGACATCTCAGAATGCCCCTAAAAGCCATGAATGAGGTGCAAAAGTTGCCCCCATGATTTTGAATTTAAAATATTGATTTACCAGTTTAGTAATGCACTAATCGTTCATTCAGCCATCATTTTATTTTCATTCTCATTTCCATGTAACACTCACACAAACATCGCTGTTGTTCCACTACGTATGTATGTATATATGTAACTGTAACTGTGTACTACTACATAATGACACCTTTAATGGTTGGAGTATCAAGGGCAGATGTAGGCCAGAGACGTTGAGTGTTTCTCAAAGTCAAGGAAGGATCCTTCACAGCAGCGTTTCAAGGGTGCTACATCATTAAATCCCACTGAAGGGCTGTTCCTGTCAGGAGTCGGGGATTGAACCCGGGTCACTGGATTAGCAGACCAGTGCTTAACCTAGTGAGCTAGTGAGGACCCAATTGCAGGGTAAGAAACTCCAAAGTCTGTTGAGCCCCAGGGTGTGCCATAATGTCTGAGGCATGACCCCACTGAAGCACCTGGGAACTTACACCTCGAGGAACAAAGAGGTGTCCGGGTCTCTCTCGACCTGGGCTAGGTTCGTCCTGCTGCGCCCGTCTGACGTTAGCCTCGATTCCCCACTGGATGGATGCCAGGATCCGATAAGCGGGAATGACGGGCCTCTCCTCCCTGTACTGGTTCGCAGAGGAGAACTGCCGGGACAAGGCATCAGGCTTGATGTTTTTGGAACATGGGCGGTAGGAGAGGGTGAAGTCAAACCGGCTGAAGAAGAGGGACTATCGCACCTGCCGTGGGAAGAACGAGGATGGGTGCATCCGAGGATTGAGTTTGCAGAAGGCCCTCTCTGCCCTATGCCTCCAAACAAAGGGCCCCCTACCTTTCTTGGTGAGGGCGGAGATACCAGGTTACCGAACTGAAGCCCCTGTTGAACTTCCGGTAGAAGCTGGGCCTCTCTGAGGATGTAACCCAGGAAGGAGACCTCAGGCATGTGGAACTCGCACTTCTGGGCCTTGACGAATAAATGGTTCTGGAGAAGTCTTTGGAGAACCTGTCGCACATGCAGGCGGTGTTCCTGCAGAGAATTAGAAAAAATTTAAATGTCATCTAGATACACAAAAACAAAGCGATTAATCATGTCCCGGAGACAGTCATTAATAAGGGCCTGAAACACTGCCAGGGCGTTAGTAAGGCCGAAAGGCATAACTTGATATTCATAGTGCCCCGATGATGTGTTAAAGGCCGCCTTCCACTCATCCTCCCTCCGAACGCGAACCAGGTGGTATGTGTTCCGTAGGTCCAGTTTGGTGAAGTCAACCGCCCCCTGGAGTAAATCGAAGGAATCTCTGGAAAAAACCCTGATCCCGGCGGCGCTCCCTCATTTGGCTGTCCAACCGGACTGAGTGGGCAATCAGCGGCTCCAGTTCGCTGGGGCACCCTAGAGAGGCCAGCCCTGAATTTGGGACGTGCACGTCAGGCCACGGAGAGGTGCTCGGAGAGGGTTTGCAACGTTGGAGAGGGCCGTCCGTGTCTCTGTGTCTCCAAAAACGGATGACCATGAATCTGCCTTTAGTTGTTAGTACATCGGCCCATCCATGTCCTTGTTGTACTTACACAATAAACGTGGATAATTATGACATCTGCTGGTAAAATGTAGTTTGTTAATCACGTATGAATCAAGCAGCCTGTGTGTAATGATCAAACCACGTCACATAAAATGCCCAACAGGGCGTTGACATACTAAATTGACAACATACAACTGATCATAGCCTGTTCTCTGGAAGTAGAGCTGTGAGCGCAAGGAACAGATGCTGTCGGGAACAAGAACATTACTACGGGAGGAGAGATTAGTTAATTAGGTGTTAAGTAAATTAAGTGTTAATAGTTTTTAATGTTATCAAAGATATTCGAAATACCTACTCTATGATATAAAAAAATCTATGACATGTCATTTAGTTGTCCGCAAAAACAACAACAACAACAAAACTTCGGGTTACGTTTGAGAGTAAACCAGTTCATTTTACCAACTATTCTCTGCTTCTTGTAATAGCCTACAATATGTCTTTTAGGACTTTAATTTTTCTATATCTTTTCCTCGTCTTTGGATGTTCACACAGTTGTCTGTTTGCTGTTTTCTCATCCATGGATTTTTACAATAACTCGTATGAAAACTCTTCAGAGTACTCTGAAGTACAATGGAATCCATTGATGTTGTGCTCTTGACAGGCTATTCGTTTTTATAATTAATAGTAAACGCACCTATTGGGTTATGTGTGGTATATTCTTAATTAGTTAATTAAGAATTCCTTGCACCTGACTAGCTGTCTCTGTCTGCGAATGACAATTTGTGCAGTTCCGTGCATTTCCTCGTAGTCAATTTGCCACCGACATTTGAGATGTTCAAGGTGTTAAGAGTGAAAGTGTGGTTTAGAGAAGACTCATCGTGTGCATAAACGTTGGACGGAGGTTTGGGAAAATTGGTGCTTAAATTGGTCTGACTTTCATTTCTGTCTTTCACATTTCCTTACAACATAAATAATATATGTTGTCATAGTGATGAAACTGTCGGAAATGATAAGCCTGTCTCCTCATGTAGACATCACGTATTGCATGTTACAACTGTTGATGTAAATTAGTCATAAACCGCGCGAATACATGACGGCTCATTTCAGTCAGTGCAGGCAAAACGCAAAGTCAGGGGCGGTTTTTAGCAAATTGGAGGCCCTGGGCAAAGAACAATTTTGAGGCCCCCCCCCCCCCCCACGCCATAATGCTGGGTCTTCACTGATCACCATTGGTGTTTCTCACATTGGGCCTCATTCTCTAACTCAGTTAAGAACAAGTTTAGAAGAAATGTCTGATTTAAATAATTATAATAATAATAAATACGAAAACATGTGCGTCGTCAGTGCAGGTATCAGTGTCCCGGATATGGGCAGCTGTGGTACATGATGGCTCACTGTTTGAAGAAGCAAGGCAGGCAGGCCTAGTTGGTGCTGTAGTAGCTGTTTGTCTGCTGCTGCTAGCATTAGCTAAACTTGGCTCAGCAGCACTTAATCAGATGATTCTTTTTCTTCTTCTTCTTCTGCCACGGACAAATTCCTTGATTGGAAATATTGTGTTACCTTAGGTAATTTCTCCCTGAACTTCTCATCCTCCACTTTCATCTTTCTTTTCTCACTGCCACTTAGAAATCGTTTCATGCTTAACTTTGCGACCACACACGCCAACACACAAAACATTTTCCTTGACAGAAACGCCACGTGACCTGGAATCATTTGTTCCATGATGGATTCAAGATAAATTGTAGGCTGATACATAAAATAGAATAAATACTTATGCGAGTCATCTTTCTCGACCTTGACTGCCATGAAGACCAAATACAGAGCTCGTCTCCATGTAGAGAGTGATCTTAGAGTCTGCTTATCATCCATCACACCGAGACTGGACAAACTATCTTTCATAAAAAAAAAATGTTATTCCATCAATATGTTTTTATGTGAGGTAAACATTAGTTTGCTTCACAGCACATTTTACAAAAAGATCATTTAAAAATCTACATACTGTCAAGTAATGCCAAATCTATAAAATGACTATCTAAAACTCTTGTGATATTAGTACTATATGATTTTAGAGTAAAAGAGTCCAAAAGCATATAACATTACAAATAGCTGTAAGATATGGTTTAATTTGGGATGTGATTATGAAGGGGTCCTTGGAAAATGTCCTGCCCTATGAGGGGTCTCTGGCCCCATATAGTTTGAGAACCCTTGAGTTAAAGGACAGATGTTGGTTTGAAACATGAACTGGAATTTCTGGAGTGTCCTCACAATAATGAATACATTAGCTGCAGAATTAATCTTGCAAGCACTTTATCACGAGCGCCCTTCATTCAAATTGATCACAAATGTCGCTTTCCATTAAGTATTATTAGTTTGATTCGTCATCTTTTGACCAGTAGATGGCAATAGGCCTACATCTGATCACCACAGTTTTGTTTTCTGTCAGGTAATATGGCCGCGTTTGAGTTTCTTATTTGCAGATGTGAATACCCATGGAACACCACTTGAAGCCCCTACTGTGAAACTTGAGTTTGGCATCATTATCAATATGACGACGGACATGCCAACAATGAATAATTGTATGTGTATGTTTAAGCTGAAATACATTGACATTATCATACTGATGTCTGTTACACCCACGAGGCGTTCGTAGAACAGGGCACCAGAGGAAGCTGTCCATTCTTAGAGCCTACTGAAGTACTATTAAAAACATATGAAATCTACCCCTTCTACTGACTGCCTGAAACTGCTGAGATGTATTATTGCTGCCCCTGACCACTTTTCAGTAATAGGCTAAATATGCCAACCCCAATGTGCTTGGATAGACGTAAGCTTGAGCTAGCACATCTGGAGCCCTAGGCAAGCTTCACCTTTATTTATTACAAGAAAAAGAGCTAAGAAGAAATGCAAAGTGCACAATAAAGAATCAAAACAAATAAACAAGAATAGTAATAATAACAAACAATAAAAGAATATATGCAAATTTGCTTTCAATTAAAATGGTATATTGTAAAATATGTTACACGTGTTAAATAATCAAAATATAATAGGCAAAATAAACAAATAAATAAATAGTACAAATGAACTTTGTCTCAAGAACTATTTACATTCCACTCCCTATCATCACACTTCAAGGGTTACAGTGCAATCCTTCTGGCCTTCCTCGCTGCAAAGTCATCAATCACATCATCGTATGAAATCTGACCACCAACCTCATGGTTAACACTGATTACAGCCAGACCACTGAGGCGTTCTTGAGCCACGTTTTCAACAGTTTTAATTTAGAAAAACTCCTCTTGGCGGAAGCTACTGTTACTGGTAGCGTTGCACTGATCCGCAGAGCAATACACAAGTTGGGCTATAATTCTGTGAGCTGCTTTGCATGTATGAACTCAAGAGTTGTCATGCTCTTTGATGGCCAGTAAGGTACATTTCCCAACTCCTGGGCCAGCTTATTTTGTTATTAAGCATTTTGATGTATTTGGACAGCCTGACACTTTTTTCATTCAAAGATAGACATAGCTAATAATTAGTTGAATCAGGTCTGATTAAACTGGCTAGCTCGCTACACCAATACTAGATAACGTTGTTATGATTACTCAAATTTCAATTTTATGACACAAAGAAAATGACGCAAATTGCGGTACAGCTGAACTTGCGCTATGTTTTGCTAAAAATAGCCTGATAACAGTTTCGACTGAATGGCTATAAGGAACGTCACTTCACTGGCTAGCTAACGTTTGCTAACTAGCAAGATTATATGACATTATGATCCATTCGCTAAAGTTTACAATACAATCAAAATTGCATACCTTTCTCCTTGGCACGTTTCTCTTCTTCCTTTCTTCTCTTTTTTTATTGCGCCCCGGATGGCTTTTGCCTCTAGTTCTTTCTAGTCTCATTCCTCGACGCTCCCTTCGACACACACTTCTGATACCCGTCAATGCGCAAGCATGTTCTGACAACACCAAGGTTTTTCTTTATCTTTAGATTTTTGGCAAATTTTTCCCTTATGTAATTTTTAATAGTGGTGCAAAAAACTCTGCTCAGCAAAAAAAATTAATGATAATAGCATGACCGAACGGTCGAGGCTAGTAAGTTGTTTATTATATTCGCTCCTTTCATTTTGTAAATGAAAAGAAATGGTAATTGTTAATAGAAAACATGTCGTTTTGTTCAGCTCTCAAGTCTTCTCACGACACAATGTGTTTCAGGTGTTGCGTAGCAACCAATTACTTGTTAACTTCAAGTTACAATGATGAAAACGGACAACACGGCTCAACTAAAATGGCTTTAATGTACAGTAAAGTAACAACACAAGTGATTCAAACTATAGTTTCTATCATCGCTTTCAATAACACATTTTCGCTGCTTCTGAATTTCCTCATGGCTGTTGATGTCTTTCAATATCGCTAATTTTGAAGATGACGTCATTGGGCAATACGGATCCGTATCAGACCGGCGACCCTTTAAACATTGGACGTCGGATAGACGTGCAGATCATGTCTATATTGGGTCCGTCGGTCCATGACCAAATCTGGACATCTGTTCGACGTCCAAACTAGGTCCACTATTTGGACCGTCCAACTGTGACCTAACGTGGACGTCATATTGACGTTCAACATTTGACCAACATTTGGTAATTGTTTTGGACGTCATTTGGACGTCCATGAAAGGTGCAGGAAATTTACATTATAATTATTTACAAATATCAACAAATACTTGTACAAGTTTGTAACATATCCCCTGTACTACTAACACACAACATGTATGGCACAAAAGTCTCCATTCATATGGGTACAGAAGAGTAACACAACAACCACCAAGGTGGCTGGATTAAAACCACCACTGAAACTAGAGATTTAACTCACGAGCCAGGCCGTCTCGTGGATGGTTCAGCAACACATTCAAATTGTGATAACAAACGTTATTCTTCGCAGTTGTTGGTGGATTTGGAAGACATAGGTTAGAGTTTGAGTGTAGTTTGACTAGGATATTCGTTTTATTAGTATAGTTGTTTAATATTTTAGAGTAATAGTCTTCGATAGTTGATTAGTTAGCTAGCTAGTTAGATATAGCTAGTATACTGTAGGTTTTTGTATTTTAGTGTAGTTTAGAATAGTATAGTTAAATAATTGTGTAAATATTACCTTTAATCAATCGTTTTATCTATTAGTGTAGTAAATTGTAGATTTTTGTAAGTAATTGTTAAGTTAAATCAGTAGTTACAGTAGGTTAGTTGACCACCAACTTCAACAAGCTAACTATACGTAGCTACCAATCGCCGTTGCCAGGTGAGGCTACACTTGTGTATGCAGATAGCTAGTTACATGTTAGAGCTAATGTATTGTTAAGGTTAATGTGGGTATGAACTTCAGAGTATCTTTTTGTCTAATTTCCGAGTTCAATTCTATGAATTTGTAATTATTCATTCATAATTCTCTTGGTACATTGTATTTTTGAATAAAAATCGATATGGTGGTATTGAATTGTGATTTATTGGTATGTGAATAACTTGAATGTTTCCAGAGGGTGGAGGACATGTTTTCTGTACCATGTGTTAATTTTCTGTAGCTTTGTTTGAGCTCAGCAGCTAGTTTGAACTAGAAATTCATTACACATTTGAAAGCGTCTCTATCTGCTACTGAGACTATCAAATTGAGTTTATGGAAAGTTATCTAGTCCCATTTCAGAAGGTGGCCTACTGTTCCAGATAATTTCCCTAAAACTCCATTTGATTGGCAGCAGCTGATAACTTTAACAGCATACAAAGGTGAAATTGAAAGTGAAACATGAGATTACATTTATAGAAGTAGTATAAAAATGACGTCTGAAATGAGTCTAAATTCGATGTTGAAAAGACGTCCACAAACGACCACATTTGGACTATAAATAGCCTTTATACTGAGGTCCCAATGGCGTCAACATTAGACGTGCGGTAGACGTCCAAAAAATCACGTCGCCTGGCGTTACAAAACAACCCCTTCAGTGGACCAAAATTAGACGTCCAAAAATTACATAGAAAAGACGTCACTCCGACGTCACATTGCGCAGTGGGGAGGAGGACAATACGCGGCTGGCATGGCTACCCATTAGCCAATCAGAACGCTCGTACTGTCGTTGCCATATGATATTAAGTGCTTATTTTCTTTGGTATTTTTGTCCTAATCAGATTTGCAATGATGATTGCTGGGTAACATGTATGCTGTTGTCCAATGTCAAGTCTCTATTTGATCATGTGACGGTACAATACGATATATCTAGTTAAACAAATTCGAAGGTCAAGAAAAGCAAGTGAATTGAGCACAGCACACCTGCAAGCGTAACAATGCGTTGTAAGCATACAAGTGGCAGTAGGAAAAGGCAAGAGAGAAAAGAACAGGAGGAGAAGGTGGCAAAGCTGCCAAAATTAGATTATTTTGGCTTTTTAACAAACAGTCGGCAGCACAAGGAGTCCGCCACGGACGACCCCCCTGCTAGCAGCAGTGCAGCAGTTCAGCTGGGATGAGCATCGCTGCCCTCAGTGGTGAGTAGGCATTCTATTATTATTTCTTTTCTAACCATTTCTACGGTAAGAAATGTTCCCGCTGAGAGTCAAACAAGACTTTGTTCATTGTGTACACACCCGTCACTTCTGAAATATGTAAGGATGATTAATTAAACACTATTTACATCGATAACAAACATCTTTGTTTAGCGTAGACGCAGGTGGGGGGGGGGAAGAAGGGAACGCTAATGAAAGCAATAAGCGCTCACTAGGGCCCGTCATAAAAGCCTGCACCTGGGCCCGTCGTAACTAGCTTACGCCACTGGGGGGAACCCATATTATGATGTCAAATTCACATGCAGTTGGTGATGTTTGATTACATTCATGCCAGTAGACAAAATTCCCAGAACCCATGAAGCTTAGTTCATGTGCCATCATGCACAAGTGTTGACATCGCCCCCAGTGCAAATCAATGCAGACAATATTGTATTGATTGGCTTCCCAGTGACCTTTTGGGTAATGTCATTGTGTCATGACTAGGGTAAATGTATTCATGTATTGCAAGGGGACACTATAATTATTGCCTGGGGGCAATGGAGACACGTCTGTTGAAGAGAAGTCAATGATGTAGGCTGCCCTGGATCTGTGACTTCATAATGAAAACCAGACACTCCTGATTTTAACAGTCCAGATGAAGAGCATTCTGAGAGTGCCTGTCTATTCATTTGGGTTCCAGAAGATGAAGAGCATTCTGAGAGTGCCTGTCTATTCATTTGGGTTCCAGAAGAAGAAGAGCATTCCGAGAGTGCCTGTCTATTCATTTGGGTTCCAGAAGATGAAGAACATTCCGAGAGTGCCTGTCTATTCATTTGGGTTCCAGAAGAAGAAGAGCATTCTAAGAGTGCCTGTCTATTCATTTGGGTTCCAGAAGATTTCACCTCAAGGTAGGCCAGGAAGATGATCTACATCTACAATATCTACACTATTTCTATAGTCTGTGGTAAAGGAAGCAGCTGCCCTCTTCCAAATAACATCCTGACTGGGGTTCTCTATGGTACCTACCTTCATCTGGTACTTGTGTCCAGACCAGAACTCCGAACCAGATTGTGTTGAAGATAAAAGATAGGAACTCTATTATACGAACTCCTTTTAGTGTGTTTCAACAAAATAAATGATTGATCTTATTTGCATGCTATGGGAAAAGAAGGGTTACAGCATGTCCTGCCTTTTACAGAGATGGGGTTTAACTCTTCAATCTTAGTATTGTGATTGCTACCTTCTCTAATGTTTTGAAGGTTGTCTTCTTAAATAGAACACAGTGAAATGTATTACAATGTGTTTCAACTTTCTACTTAGTAGCTCTTGCGTGTCTGTTTTATCCTACATGTCAGTGCCTATTTATGGTGTATATACAGTTACTGAACTGCAAAATAAATACATGAATAAAATAAAACGGATGATTTAACAAGCTACTCAAATATACAATGTAGAAATTGTTGCTTTATTTAGTTGTCATACCTACTTTGAAGAGAAAAATTCGACACATTTAAAGGGATACAGCCCACTATCTAACTGCGACGCTATATTGCACACACCCAAAACGTTTGTGTTCCTTCTGGCAAAAAAAAATATGCCAACATTTATTCAACAACAATATCAGTCTCAGCACAATTTCTTTCATGGTGAGATTCAAACAAATGACGAGGGATACGGGACACGGATGCATCACAATGGTCCTTCAAGTCGACTTGCAACGCCACAAAACACCCCCAGAGGGAGCATGTTGGGAATGAATTGGGAATGAAAAGAGATCCACATGTCCAGAATGCTGAAATGCACTCACTCATCAAAGCTCTGGCAAATCTATAAAGAGGACGACATAAATATAAATCTGACGACTGAGAAATCGGTGTCGAAAAAGTCTATTGATATTAGAAATGTTCACATGAGGCAGAGATGATATTCAGGAGAATGCTCACCCTTATTTTGGGTCACTCTTCTTCCCTTTGCCTTGGATACGCAGTGGATTTGAAGGTCTTGATCACAGAAGGGGCCGTGTGTGTGTGTGTGTGTGTGTGCACCTAATGCCAACAAAGGGTGCGAAGGGCACAAAGAATTCTAGATGTTGAAAATGTGGCTTTGGGACTCGCTGTGTATGTGAGTGTGTTACATCATCTGGGTTCTGCCCAACTCGTCTTTGAATTGTAACTTGTCCTTCAAAGCACTGAGGGGAAATTTGGAGAAGATCCGAGCTATGTCAGTGTTCTCTTCCTTCTCCCAAAGGGCAAGATAGTAGTAGCTAGTTCAGATCTATTTCTGTGGGACTGGAGCACTCATGCCATCAAAGCAACTGGATTGTATTCACCAACAAGACCAAAGAGGGGGGGGGGGGGAATGACAAGAGAGAAAGACATTTGAAGAACACAAAGGAGGAACAGAATTCAAAAAGAAAGTGGTTACCACTAAACAAAGACATGCTTGCTTCAACGAATGATTGTTGATGACCTCGTTTTTACCAGTCGTCACCGAGTTATAAACAAAATGTTTTTTATTTTATATGTGAACTTAATTTTGAGGCCGTCTGCTGTTTCTGTTTCCTGCCAAAACATTTTGTGTTGCCCTTTGATGGAGGAGAAACAGGTGTCATCATCTGGAGAAAGCAGATAAGGTGAATCAAGCGATCTCAGTCCCTCACTCTCATGATGTGCTGTTTCATCTAGACTCTTCTGCTCAAACAATCCCCATACCAGTCTCCTTAGCTTATTTTGCAAACATCATTTAAAATGTATGGTAGCCATAAAACTAGTAGACCTCTCGTGGTACACCCAAGTACAATTGCTGTAAAGTGTAAACATTCATTGAAAAAAGAGACACAGAATTGAGAGATGTTTTATCTCTCAGATGGAGCAATGGTGTGACCTGCCACCCCGCCCCCCACACACACATACACTTGACATAGTGAGACAGGTTTTCAGCCCCCCACACATACACTTGACATAGTGAGACAGGTTTTCAGCCCCCCACACATACACTTGACATAGTGAGACAGGTTTTCAGCTCACATCCACACATACACTTGACATAGTGAGACAGGTTTTCAGCTCACATCCACTTGACATAGTGAGACAGGTTTTCAGCCCCCCACACATACACTTGACATAGTGAGACAGGTTTTCAGCCCCCCACACATACACTTGACATAGTGAGACAGGTTTTCAGCTCACATCCACTTGACATAGTGAGACAGGTTTTCAGCCCCCCACACATACACTTGACATAGTGAGACAGGTTTTCAGCTCACATCCACTTGACATAGTGAGACAGGTTTTCAGCCCCCCCACACATACACTTGACATAGTGAGACAGGTTTTCAGCTCACATCCACACATACACTTGACATAGTGAGACAGGTTTTCAGCTCACATCCACACATACACTTGACATAGTGAGACAGGTTTTCAGGATGTAGCAAGGGAATGCATCATATTGACTACATTTATTTCTTTTTAAGTTAAATACCAGCATCATACACATGTATGCCTGGTCCCCTGCATCCCACAACGCATTGGGCTGAATTACATTTCACAAGAAATTTCAATATTTCTCTAATGTTGACTTGAGTCTTGAGTAAAAGGTACTGTCCATTTACTTTGCAATCGATTGTGTTTCTCACAAAGACCAGTTCGGCCTCATGATTATCTTGCTGACAATAAGTTGGAAAGGCACTGAGAAAGCACAACTGGACAAGATGTCTCCAGAAAAGACTAGATGAACTAACATGACCCACTCATCCAAATAACGTATGACAGTTTGAAGTATGTGGGTGAATTACAGGCAAGATTTTAACATCATAGGGTTTCATGATTGATTAACATCACATCAACATAATTGAATATTCATTATTACAAAGTCAAAATGATGACGCCACTCAGGCAGGAAAAAAAGACAAAGTAAAACATTTAGAGGCTGGGTATGTACATTTCAGTGAGCCCTCTGTATCATCAACTCATCCTCAGAACGTTTGAGTGCTGACCACATTTTTTTTTTTATAGTGTTTCAAGAAAAAAGGATTTTTAAGCAAGCATTCTCTCTCTGACCTGGGATCAGCTCATGTCACTCAACACTTCTCACTTTGACCAAAAATACTGATACAGATGCATGTAAAACATGCAGCCTCTAATACCTACATACGAATTATACTCAGAAAAAAAAAAACTGCTTGTTGTCCCCTGGAGTTCAATATGAAGTCCAATCGCTGGGTGGGAAACGAGACAACCAGATCCAGATCAAATCCTGTTTTCTGTAACACTACTAGAACTACAAATGAAAATCTCGTCAAACAGCATTTGATATCACAGGAGAAGGACAGGAGGGATGAGTGCGATGATGATGAGGTGAAGCAGGAGCAGCCGGGGGGGGACACACCACAGCGCCTCCTCCCCCTCAGTCTCTGGTGCTGGCCCTGGCAAACGCCAATCCCAGCGCCGCATCACGCCTCTTCTCTTAGCCACCGCAGTGTCAAGCAACCCGCATGGCAAAAGTCCGCCCTGATCCACCCTTCCCCCGTCTGTTTCCACAGCAACCCTATACAAGTTTGTTTTGGTTCTAGGGCTGGCGAGGGTTGGCAGTTTTGTTTTGGTTGTGTAGATGTCTTTTTTTTATTACATGTTCTGATTGACAGGTGTGACATAGTTGCGTGGGAACATTCCCGTCTGCCCGTGGTACGCCCCTTTCCACCAGTTGGGGTCGGAGTTGTCCAACACTTGGATAAAAGCGCCGCGGCGGAAGCCTAGCTCGCCGTCCTCCTGCGGGTCGAAGTCAAACAGCGCCTGTACATATGTGGAATGTTGCTGAAAGAAGAAAGAGGCAGAAGAGAGGACACCGTGAGGATACAGAGTGGACTAAGCACATCTTATCCATGATAGACACAGCCAAATACTGCAAGTTTGCTTATTGTTACCAGAAATTGTCAATTTCTTAGGCTTTATAATTCAATGATAACAACGGCACACATTCTACTATTCAATTTCTTGTATTACCATATTACTAAACCCACACAATGTAAAAGGCAAATGCTCCCAACAGCTTTCGCTAAACCCTGCACATATAAATGCATTGCACACACGCATACACACACACACACACACACACAAACAAACAAACACCTGTGGGACCTGCTCGATGTCTTTGAGGAAGATAGTCTGATTCCTTGATACGGAGCTGGTGCGGTGGTATTCCACCAGAGAGTTAAGCGAGTTGAATTTGACCACCCACAGGAAATACTTCCCTGCACCATCCCGTAAGACTTTGAAGTGCTGCACGTCATTGCCAAACCTAAGAGAATCCATAATACAGACAGAGAGAGACAGAGAGACAGAGACAAAGAGAGAGGCAGAGAGAGAGAGAGAGAGAGAGAGAGAGAGAGAGAGATACAGAGATAGAGAGAGACAGAGAGAGAGAGAGAGGCAGAGAGAGAGAGAGAGAGACAGAGATAGAGAGAGACAGAGATAGAGAGAGACAGAGAGAGAGAGACACAGAGAGAGAGAGACAGAGCGAGAGAGACAAAAAAAAGGAAGGGAAAGCATCCAGTATTAGGTGTCATTGCTACATCCAGTTTTTAGAAGTGTCACTGCTACATCCAGATGGCAGGGAAGCAAGCAGTCAATCAGATAAGAGACCCCCCCCCCCCAGTGCAGTTCACTTCCTGTCATCTCTTGCATGTCCCTACATTAGAGTGCCCCATCTCCCCAAACCATCTGTGTGGGATGGCATGCATCCTCTACAGTTCCTTTGGCCAAAACATCTGTTGGGGTTCTGATGTTGATGTGGAAATGCTGAAAATACTTGCATTTTAGTGGGATTATATCACTGATTCAACTGCTTCTGGCAGAGGTTGGGGAGGAAGTTTTAAGGATATGATAAACAGCGTGAAGACCCCAGGATATGAGAACATCTGTGCTGTGTAATGCTGCTGTTATGATAGTTGTAATACCAGGATCACGAGCTGCAGTTGTGTCACAGATAGGCAAAAGCATTCGGGTCCCCAGGGCTAAATGGAGGCCAAATCCCTAATTGTCCTGATAAACTGGAAGGACCCGTACAGCTGATGTGGAACAGTCCACTGTTTACAGATACATGTACATGTAGCATATTGACATGCAGTGCATGTTGTGCTGCTATTCAGTAAACAAGTTCTTACTGTAGCACTCTTTTCTAGTGCTGCTAGCAGTACCTAAAAATCACCACTAGGGTACAATGTTGTTAGGCACCATAAGCTTAAAGTATCACTGAAAGTGTAACTGAGTATAGCAGAAATGATAATCTGAGGTGATCATTCATAGGAATGTTAAATAAGAAATAAAGATAAAACACAGCTGCACCCCTGATACAGACTTGTTTGTGTAGGAGTGTGCTTGTGTGGTATGTGTGTGATCTGTAATGGCCTTACTTTACGGAAAGGGAAAAGTCCCCGGGTGTACTTTCGCTCTCTCTGATGAGGAAGGCCCCGTCCTGGCGCTGTTTGTTAAGCATCTCCTCGGCCTTTGCCCGCGGGATCTTTCCATAAAACCACCTGACACCAAAGAGAAGCCATTAATCACCGCGACAACATCAAAAGAGCTTTTTTTTTTTTCCACCGAGGTTACAAAACAGGACACTGTGTGTACAAGCATGAGTTGAGACGGAACACACATTGGGTTGATTAATACGGAGGTGGCCTTTGAAAAGCCAGCGAGTGGCTTGACTGGTGATTATTTCAACAGCCTGAAAATCAATAACACTACATGAGAAGTAAGTCACTGGAACTCTAATAGGAATTATAATAGGTCATATGACTGAATGCATAGTAACGGTATAATAATTTTTTACCACACACTACAATTTCATAACAGTATTACAATAATACCCAACTGTTCTACACCAAGTTTAAACTATCCACTTGCTACCACTGATTCTTGATTTAATGCTGCAATTAAGTCAGGGATATTATGAATGATCTGGTCAAATAAACTGAGGTCACAAGCAGCAGTAGCTGCAGCATCGGTTGCTGTCACACTTCAGCGCTTCAGTGGAGAAGAGGAAACGGTGCAATTGCATTTGTGCAATCCCAGTGTGAGAGAGAGAGAGAGCGAGAGCGAGAGAGACAGAGAGAGAGAGGGAGAGAGCGAGAGAGAGAGACAGAGAGAGAGAGAGAGGGAGAGAGCGAGAGAGAGAGGGAGTGAGAGAGAGAGCGAGAGAGAGAGACAGAGAGAGAGAGAGCGAGAGAGGGAGAGAGCGAGAGAGAGACAGAGGGAGAGAGCGAGAGAGAGAGGGAGTGAGAGAGGGAGAGAGTGAGCGAGTGAGCGAGTGAGCGAGTGAGCGAGTGAGTGAGTGAGTGAGTGAGTGAGTGAGTGAGTGAGTGAGTGAGTGAGTGAGTGAGTGAGAGAGAGAGAGAGAGAGAGAGAGAGAGAGAGAGAGAGAGCCTGCGGGGGTATTGATGAAGTAGAGGAACACTCCGGGGTGCACTGGTGGCCACGTCAGAGTCTGCTGCAGACTCCCCACCCACACTCTCATGTCAATCAAACGTGTGCATAACTGCAGTGGATCTGGACCTCGTCCCATAAGGATGCCTTTGTTAGCAGGTTCTGGAATGTCAGCAGAGCAGGATGGTGAGATGAGGGCTTTAGATTTCTGGAGTGGAGGCCCTGGATGACAAACCCCAGGCCAACTGGTCCATCTGTCACGCTACCCCCCCTCCCCAGATCCTGCCTAATGCTTTAGCTTTCAGTTGACAAACTATCACCCAGAACATTGGAGAGGCTGTGAGGACCTCCTGCTCCATTTCATGATTATTTGCAGTCCTCAAGGATAGTTCTGATTGGCTGAGGAGGAGGTAGTGTTCAGCCTCTGTATGGACAGTGACGAATGGGCATGACCCTCCCAAAGCCACTTCATGAAGACCACAATTTCTCTCCATGTCATCCCTGGCCTATGATTCAAAGGGAGCCAAACACGTCACTTCAAAGCCACCGGGCTCTGCTATTAAACACAGCAGATCCAAAAACCCAGCAGGAAAAGTATACGGCACGCACGCACACGCCTGAGATTAAACAAGTTTCCATTTCAGTGACATTAGAAAAGGGGCTATTTTCTAAAGCTGCCTGGGTCTATTTCTACATGTGCCGCAGTTCAGGAGCAGGGGAAGGGTGAGTGGGTCTGCCGGGGGACACCGGGGCGCCTGAGTCAGCAGAATGGTGCTCCGCACGCCGGCCACATGATGAGGGCCTGAAACCCCAATGGGGAGCAGAGGGAGCCAAACCCAAAAACCCCTGACCACAAGGCTCCCAGTCTGAGAGCAGGAGAAAAGAAAAAAAACTTCAGATCCATTGCTTCCATGGCGTATCATTTCAGAGAGATGCTTTTGGCTGCCTGTCCTATTAAACAAAAACGAGGCAAGTCTCCCCAGCCCTTACGGATTTATAATAACAAACGGGTGCTACAGTGGTATGGCTCTTCAATGGGCCAGCAGAGCCTGACCAAGTGGAGGTGAAGGCTACTTAAAAGGCTACTAAAGATGGATAACAAGGAACAGTTACAGCAGTAAACCATTTTAGTATTGCTGTACTTGACGGGACCAGGACTTACGGATGTGGCTTCATTTCAATGTAATTCTTGGGGATGAAGCCTTCTCTTCCGTTCACCTCGGCCTTGTACCAGTTTTGGTCACATTCTTCATTTAAAACCTACAAATGCAGAATACACATCAAGTCAGCCATGATGAGAACGGTCATCAGCAGTATTAGAGAATAACCATCAGAATCACAGGCAAACATGCAAAAACAGGAGGGAGCAGCTTAATGTTTATACACCAAAACTCAGTGAGTGCCACAACAAACATTACATTCTTTTCTGACAGGTCTCCACAGACAACATCACGAGGCAAGAAACTCGTAAAAAAAAAAAGGGGACATATGGTTGGCCTAGATTTGGAGAGGAAGAGCAGACCAAAGCGTCCCCACCAGGAAGGAAGCGTGCAATATCCTTCCTGAGAGCAGAGCTCAGCGGGCGCGGGCGCACATGGGTGTCGTTGCCATGGAGAAGTCACGCTTTCAGGACAACACAGACTGTGCCACCCAGATACGGCTAAGCACCACTATTTCAGAAACAAAATGATCCATTGATACTTGTAGGCCCTGAACATAAGCTTACAGGCATAGTGGCACACACTTCAAAAGTCTGGATGACATTTCAGGTGAGCTTTGTTGAAACATCCAACGAGAACAGAGGGAAGAGGAGGGAAAGCATGTATGGGGCGAGATACAGATTCATTTATATCCAGATTTATTTGTGTGGATCAGATACAGATTAATTTATATCCAGATACAGATTAATTTATATCCAGATACAGATTAATTTATATCCAGATCCCTTTGTGTGGATCAGATACAGATTCATTTATATCCAGATACAGATTCATTTAGATCCAGATCCATTTGTATGCAGATGGGTCCCCCCTTATGAGCTGGGTTCTGCTGTCTTGTTATCAGAGATGTCCTCTCTGTCTGTGGGGAAAGAAAGGAGATGACTCCCCCTGTCTCCTAGCACTAGTGGCATTCAGTAAACAGCCATTAATCTTCCCCTGCTGCCGCCCAGCTGTTGTGCCTGCACTACCAGGCCACAAGATGAAGAAGGCTCGCACTGTAAACAACCATGGGGGGGGGGGGGGGGGGGGGGGGGGAAACAATGTGAGTGAAAACAAGAAGCGTCTTCATGACCTAGATTTGTATAGAGGACTCAAAATTCCACGCAAATGGCTTCCTAGAAAATAAACGTTGTTAAATGGCTTTAGTTTACAAGGAAATGCTTCGGAAACCGTGTTGCCTAAATATATCTTTCTGCCTTATGTCCACCAGGTTGAGCTGTAGAAGACCGTCGACCACTGAGGAATGACCATCGACATTGCATTGGTTCTCTCCAGCATTAGCCATCTGTATCTCTCAAGAAAGGGCGCCACGGTATGACACATCCTTACTGCGTTAAACTCCATAATATCTCCAGACATGAATGTCCAGTCTTCACCCATCTATGATCTACACAAGCTTCTTCTGTAAACCAACTGCACAAAATGGAAGCGACCTTCAGATCTAGATGGGATGGGATGAAGCTTGCTCACTCGTGTTGTCTGTGTGACCATTCACAGCACATGGAGCCCACCCTCACACTCCTGATGGTATGCTGCGAGAGTACGGGCAGTGGAGGAAACAGCTTCTGAACCACAATGCTGAACTAAAACTCATCCTCTCATTATCTTTCGAAAAGGATTTCAGCCCCGGAGGACAAACCCTGATTGTTTTTTTTTGTTCCAACCACAAGACTTGTGCATTCAGTAGGAGTAGTGTTGAGCCTGTGAGCGTGCATGTACAAGGGCTGTAGTTCAGAAGACCCAGTCGACCGAGAAGTGAGAACGAAATCCCCACGCACAACTCTGCCCCAGTTTCGTCCTCTTTCGAGAAAATCCTTTCAGCTGCAAAGAGGTTTTAGAAGGGATAAGCAAACAAACAAACAAACACCAGAACAAGATGGGGGTGATTAAAGATGTGCGGCTCAGTCTGTTCTGGCAGAGGGAGGACGTGAGGGAGGGGATGGATCGGACTCCAAAAAATCTTCCCAACCCAAAGCCACACTGAAGAGACAGAGAGAGCCGGGTTGCCCGCAGATGCCAGTTTGCTCCAATATTCAGAGTCCCGGGCCAGCAGTCTGCTGTCTCTTAGGAAATCCACTGTTGCTAGGCAGTGAAAAACATGGAAGGAAAACCATTGGTGTATGTGTATGTGTGTATGCATGCAGACAAGAGATAAGGAGATATTAGGTCAGTGACTGAGTATATCTGTCATCACAGATGGGCAGTATTGTTGTAAGTACTACATTTGAAATACATGGTATTAAATTATTATTTTATCACTTATGTTTTGGTAAAGTGAGCTGAGATCTTATTTCTATAAAGACATTTTGGGTGTCTGTATTTTTGTATTGAAAACCTATTTAAATATGGAACTTCATATATATGAATGCAAATAAATGTAGTTCATGACAGAGTTTATATGTTTTTTTATCAAAATATGATTTGCATGTAAGAGATTGCCACCCTTTGAGATGGCTTTGTTTCCCCCCCCCCAGTTTTTCATTAACTCAAAATTGTGTCAATTGTACAGCACTCAACATTCATTGATTTAAAATATGCTCCGTAAACAACTTGGCCTTTCAAATATTTGCACTTAAATCGCCTTTCAATCATGCACATTATGAAAAGGGTAATCACAGCCTTTGCCAAACAAAAACAACCTTTACCCCTTGTCATTACTGACACTATTTAAAGTTGACAACTCACTATGCAGCCAAATATAGACCTTACCAACAGCTGGTAACTACAGTCCGTTGAGAAAGCATTCAGACCCCTTCACATTTTCGACATCTTGTTATGTTGCAGCCTTATACTAAAATCGTTTAAATAAATGTTTTCCCTCATTAATCTACTCTCGACAAAGTGAAAATATGACATTGACGTATTGAAGTATTCAGACCCAGTCTTCTTGGGTATGACGAGCCACTTTTCTCTGCAGATCCTCTTCAAACTCTGTCAGGTTGGATGGGGACCGTCGGTGGACCGCTATTTTCAGGTCTCTCCAGAGATGTTAAATTGGGTTCAAGTCACGGCTCTGGCTGGGCCACTCAAGGACACACACACACACACACACACACACACACAGAGTTGCCCCTAAGCCACTCCTGCATTGTGCTAACTGTGCTTAGGGTGACTGTTCTGTTAGAAGGTGAACCTTTGGCTCAGTCTGAGGTCCTGCTCGAGCTTCGGTCCAGAGTTTCATTAAGGATATCTCTCTGTGCAGTTTTCCCTAAACCTAGACCAGTCACCCGATCCCCACCCACAGCATGGTGATGCTGCCATCACCATGCTTCACCATTGCCTAATGGGCAGGTGATGAGTGTTGCCTGGTTTCCTCTGGACACGGTGGTTAGTATTAAGGCCAAACCGTTCAATCTTGGCTTCTTCAGACCAGGGAGTCAGGATGGAGAGTTAGCATCCAAACTGACATCTTTAAAAATGTCGTCCCATGGGCGCTCACTCCTGGCACCATTTATACGAAAAGCCAATTAGGCACCACATAACATGACAATAGGCACTAAAAAATTGTGCTGCCCGTGTTGATAGTCACAAAAACATTAAGGAATGTACATAGTGGGCTTACCGTGGTGCAAGTTTATGATCGTGGTTAGCTAATAGGGTAACATTTTGCAAGACGAAACTCCAAGTAATTTAAGTATAAGGCGTTTTGTACTCCCAATGTGTACCGTTGGCAGTGTGCTATCCTTCTGATGACAAGCTAATCAATCCAGCCAACTGAAAGAAAACAACTTGCCGGAAAAAAAGCACACTCCCCGGCTTTTGAACTGTTATAGGCAGTTATAGACAGAATTTCTACTCCAAAACACTGGAATTAATGCTTGAGAACTGCTGAAGTGGTACTACATCTATTTATAGCGCACAAGGAGCATGGGTTGCTGCATATAGGCAAAGTCTTTACAGGCAAGGGTCGCCCCTCGGCTGTCATCTTAGCAACACCCCCCCCGGGCAGGTATTTCAGTATTTTGAATAGAATAGTGTGGGCCAAAAGCCATTGGCTTTTGACAAATCTCAACAGCCAGTCTCCTTTGTAGCTATCCTGAAATAAAAAATGTCAACATCCACGCCTCAGGAAGCTTGTGCCCTCACACTTAACTGGTGCATGAGCTGGCTATTTTAAAGCCAGGAACATCCACCAATCTGCATAGACAACACACCATTTTTTAGTGTCTTAGTGTTTTTAGGTTATGTGGTGCCTAATCAGCTTTTCATAGAAATGGTTCAGAAGTGAGCCTCAATGGAAGGACATTTTTAAAGATGTCGATGGTATTTCCTTGGCTGAAGTGGGTAGCATAGCATCAGCCTTTGAAATGAAGGGTATTTCCTTGGCTGAAGTGGCTTGCATAGCATCAGCCATTGAAATGAATGGGGGTGGAACTTCCTCACTCTCTCAGATCTATATAATACCTCCATGCGTCAGACCAGAAAAGCTTGTTTGTCACAGTCTGAGAGTTTGCAAACTCCAAGAGGGTTTTCCTGTGTCTTTTACTGAGGAGAGGCTTCTGCCATAAATCTCAGATCGGTGGAGTGTTGCAGTGATGGTTGTCCTTCTGGAAGTTTCTCCCATCTCCACAGTACCTCTGGAGCTCAGACAGAGTGACCATTACCTCTCTGACCAAGGCCCTTCTCCCCGGTTTCTCAGTTTGGCTGGGCATCCAGCTCTAGGAACTTTTTCCAATTATTAAGAATAATGGAGGCCACTTTGCTCTTAGAGACCTTCAATGTGTGCCTCAACATAATCCTGTCTCTGAGCTCTGCAAGGTGTAGAAACATCTCAAAGATGATCAAGAAAAATGGGAGGCACCTGAGTTTAATTTCAAGTGTCAATGTGATCTTTCAGTTTTTACCTTTAAAAAAATGTAATAAAATAAAAAATAAAATAAAAACCTGTTTTCGTCTCGTCATTATGGGGTATTGAGTGAATTTAAACGATTTTAGCATAAGGCTGCAACAGAAGGGGTCTGCATACTTTCTGAATACATTCAAAGTCCATAAGACTCACATATACTAACCCTGAGACTTTCATTTCATCACATCAGTCTGCGTACCCTTTCAGACACGACCACCATGGAGCACTTCAGACAGGAGGTCACAATCCAGAGGATCCATTTTTGTGTGACCCAGAGGCGTAAAGGTAACATGATGAGAATTCATTTTTAAAATGAACGACCTCTAGAGAATGGCCCATCAGAGATGAACCCTGAAAACCTGTTCCGTTTTTAGGACATTCTCTTGGGGTTGCCGTTTAAGGCAGTCTGGGCCAGCAGGCCATTTACGGCTACATTATGTGTCCTCAGTATTAGACCATGACAGAAACCAGCACCTATACACCGAAATGTGGAATTGGCTTGATTTGTGCAATCTCATTAAATACTAAAGTAAATGACAATATTGAGTTGATCACTTTTGTGAGTACAAATTACATACAGGTAGGCTTTATTACAAAGACTGTTCTAATTTTTTAAGATACATTCACAAATATGCAATAATCAAAAGATTATTACCATTATACTGTAACTAATTGTCACTATGAACTCAGCATGACCTCAAAGACCCAATTCCAACACAGACATCAGCCGCCAGACAAGTGCTGTCTGTAAACTACGCCCTGCCCAAGGGCATAGAGCAGATGACTACAGCTGTGATCATATCATGAGAAGTGTCAAAACATATGGCTGCAGATCAGGGGGGTATTCCAAGAACGTGGTTTAATGACAAACCTGTAAGTTCACTCACGAATAAGTGGGACATCTCCCAGTAGAAAAGCCCTATTGCTTCATTCTCCTAGCAACACAAAGCCATAGGGCATTACCACTTACTCTGAGTCAACTTACCCAGGTTTGTCAGCAAACCTTTACTTATGGCCGTTTACAACACTGGGTGCGCTTTGATCTGTAACGTGTGAGGAGAGGATGTGTGGTGGTGGAGGTGGTGATGGAGGCGTGGTCAGAATGACGTCTGAGTGAGGAGTCTTTGAGACTGGTGTAGGGATCCATCACAGGCATTTTAAAAACTGAGATAGAGGGCACGGTGGCGCAAGCCGATAAGTCCCCCCCCCCATCTACGGGCTTCATTGCCCACGGGGACACAGGTTCAAGTCTGGCCTGATGTCATTTCCTGGCCTTCTCCCCACCTCTTCTCCACCTCGCTTCCTGTCATAACACTCAAAACTGAGATAGAGAATATCCCTGTTACTCCGTAGCACAGGCCTCAGGAAAAAAAGAGGAGAAAATGGCTTTCTGGCTTTGCTTACATCAGACTACCATCACTACTACCTTACCTATTACCAAAACATGTAAATGTGTAACAATGCACGGACATGATACATTACATTTCACTGGTTTGGTTGAACCAGACTCACCTTTAGAGAGGGAGGGAGAGAGAGAGTGTGAGAGAGAGAGAGTGTGTGAGAGAGGGAGAGAGGGAGAGAGAGAGAGCGAGAGAGCTGGCTGATAGAAGTCATTAGGCTCTGTCTAGGAAATGAGGACTGCTCTCCTTCTGCGCCTGCAGAAGGAGAGCTGGCTGATAGAAGTCATTAGGCTCTGTCTAGGAAATGAGGACCAGCCTGACGAGCACACCAGGGAAGGGAAGAGCCAGGGAGGGCAACAACACAGCAGACAGAGAAGAGTCAGGGAGGGCAACAACACAGCAGACAGGGAAGAGACGAGCCAGGGAGGGCAACAACACAGGCAGGCAGACAGGGAAGGGAAGAGCCAGGGAGGGCAACAACATAGCAGACAGGGAAGAGAAGAGCCAGGGAGGCCAACAACATAGCAGACAGGGAAGGGAAGAGGGAGAAAGAGGAATTGAGGACAATCTTAGATTATGCTGGTGGCATACTAATGGGGTCTGGTCCCTGGCACAAGTTAAGAGGGAAGACAGACCGCCACAGACAAGTGGAGAGTTTGGGAAGAGGATTAACTTGCCTATTGTCTAGACCTGGACTGAGCCAACTCTTTGAAATGGTGGAAGGTGAATCTTGAACACAATGACTGTTAGACCGAAACTGCAAAATGTCTACCGAATGAGATGCTCCAACATAGTAAAAACCACAAAACAAAACGAACATACATTTTTTCCTATAATTTTGACAGCGCACATATATCAGCACATTCTAGCCTTATCATAGACAAACTGTTGTTCACTTATTATGTCAACAGATATCATGCAAAGAAAGTGATTAGTTGTTCTGCTCTATCTATGATCAGCAAGCTCACATCTAACACACAATAACACAAACAGCGGGTTGGGACGCACATTAGTGGAGTTGATCACTCCTTCAGTGGCTATATATGACCACCATGAACTAAAAACTATTTACGGACAAAAACTAAATATAAAAACAGTAAAACCTAGACAATGTTGTTTTGAGGTTCAGAGCAGCTGGTTTTAGTTTCTGGAAAGGTGGGCAATAATGACCGATAATAACCGAATTACTAGAGTTGGTGTCTCTCACCTAAGTGCAGCAAACTCCAAGACACTTGAAGCATGGACGTATGGGCAAGAATAACGCAGAGTTCTTCTGCTTCTGACCTGAAAACTAAAAGTAGCCCGACAAAGTTCTAGTTTTGAGAGCAGCTGTGTGGATTTGCTAATGAAGAGTGATCTCTAGGCTCATTCAGTGTCAGGAGGTCAGAGGTGTAGATATCTCTTCATGTCTGTGTACTCTTGACAGGCTGTCTCTGTACAGCTGAGAGCCTAACTCACTCGGTTCCTGACCGAGTACATTTCGTTGCCTCTGTACTTGTACTCTGTGCAATGACAATAAATTGAATCCAATCCAATCCTGTAAACTCTCTCATGCAGTGACAGACTGAGATGATTACGGTAAATGAATCTGTGACTCATGCTACGTTGGAACATTTGCCTCTTTTAATTGGTATGACTATAATGCAGATACATGTTAAGTCATGACTGCTTTGGAAGAAGGATGTGATGTGATGTTGATTTGGAGACGAACCTAACAGAGACCATATCAAAGGTTAAAAAAATGTTGATAGCAAGCACATAGAAGGAAAATCTAATGAGTCATCACCACATGTGTGACTGTGTCTACATTTGGCTTGAATGTGCATGAGACATATGCGTCGGAAATGAACTAGCCTACTGTGACTGTCGAAAACACTGACGGGTGAATTTCATCTAGGTGACTCTGTGGGTAAGCTGTGCACATTTAGCAATGTTCAGACTCAAGCAAAGTTGGTGTGCATCATGTACAGCATGTTGTATCATCATGTCAGATTTGTGTGTTCCAGCACAGCAGTCCTGCTTTGTCAGGTTAACTGCAAGGCTGTATCACACCTAGGGTTGCAAAAGGGCGGAACATTTCCGGTAAATTTCCGGAAGCTTTCCATGGGAAGTTAAGCTCGGGAATTTTGACAATTTCTTTGGCAAAAGTTAGCTTATAACAGGGAACTTAAAAGTAATAATAAAAAAAAATAAGACTAGGCAAGCCTAGCTCAGCTGGACCCTGGATGCAGTTAGTTGGGAACATTGTCTGCCAGAAACATAAACCTATGACTTTCTGTTGTTTTTGAACATCTTTGTCATTACCAAGCATATTGATTACTTGTTACACCGAAGCCATTTTAATACCAAGTTTATTTGTATACAGTGGGCTAACTTTTTACAGCAGTGAGAGTAGGATACATGTTCACAGAAAAGCTGTTGGGGTCCTTCAAAAAAGCGTGAGTTGGGCGACTTATCGAGAATAAAAGTAATTACTGCAAATAAAAAGCTCAACTAAATGCGTTCATTTTATATTTAGAATGGGACATTTTTTGGGTGGGTGGGGGGGGGGGGCTTCATAGGGAATACATTTATTTTATTCAACATTCATGTTTTTGTTGTTCAATGAAAGAATCCGTTAAAGTTTTACTCACAAATGTCATTAAAAACATTTATTTTAGAAATGTTTGCATGCATGTCTGCTTATGACAAAACGAAATGGAAAGGTAAATACAGTTAGTATAAATTACCCCAAAATTTCCAGTTTATTCCCGCTAATTCCCATGGAAAGTTTCAAACTTTGAATATTCCCGGAATTTTGCAACCCTAAACACACCCCTGTTCCACCATGCCGGCTGTACCTTTTCACACAGACATCGTTCCACCTCTGTGACTACCTCCACAGCTGGCTCAGAAGCGGAACAACGATGACCCCCCCATGACCTTTTAGACAGAACAGCGAGACGGAATGAAGGCGCAATATTCCCACCTTGAAAACGCTGTGTAAAAACACAGACTTCTCTCGACTCGTCAGAGATGAGAAGATCGACCCAGAGTGAAGCTACACTCTGATGAGTGAGTCGACTCATCCAATGCAATGCAAAGCTACCCTCCGTCTCTCTCTGTGCACAGATCTGAGAACAGAGCCTTGTCCTCTGACTGTCGCCATCAGAATGTACGTGAATAACACAGAGTGCCTCTGCCTCTGGCTCTTCTTTAAAAGAGTAGCCAGACAAAGTTGACAGATCTGAGAACAGCTGCGTCAAGGTGCTAATGAACAGTGATCTCTGTGCTTATTCTTCTCCAGGGTCTATATTTGACAGGGCGATGCACATTTGTGGTCATTATAATAACCAGGCCGTGTCTGTCAGTCAGGCAACAGCATTCCATCATGACCATGGCGGATTCCACAAATCCTCTCACCGGCTACTCTATACAGCCAGAGATTCTCTCACCTCGTAGGTCACGTCCCCTGGGCTGACACACCCCGCCGCTCCCAACCTGCTCTTGGAGTATATGTACACCCACCACACAACCATCTGTGGCCCACCATCGCACGCGAGGCAGTCCCCTCCGCTAGCCACAACGCCCCCGCAGCTGAACAGAGAAGATCCGCATGTAGGTGCAGAAACAGTCCACCCCGAACAGATTGGGCCCTCACACTTCACTGCCTGAGCATACTACGGTCATGTGACTTTACAGGTCTGGGGGTGATTCCCACAGCACAGGCATGGCAGCCATAATGGGTCTGCATGAAAAGAGAGGTAGAAAACAGCCATTTTAGTTCCAGGAAGGACTTCTTATTGTTTGTTAAGATAGATGAGCGAGCATAGAAAGGTTAATTGATTAAATGCTACAGTACAGAGGACATTTAGAACAGTGCTGGATCATAGGAACGAGTTTAGTGTGACAGATGAGCGAGCCTCACTTCTAAGCCTATCCACAGGGGTTCCCTGTGAACACAGATTCACCTTCTGTTCTCTAGTAACACATGGAAAACTGGGAGGATTCTCAGAGAAGGCGCCAAGGCAGTGTTTCAAAGGCTTGGGGGGGTGGAGACAAAAGTCTGAAGCAAACAACTCAGCCCTCGAGGTACGACACGTAATCTAAGGCGACGCCTGGCCGACGGAGAAACTGAAAATTATAACAGGCCAAGAAATCAACCATATAATCTGGCCCTTCCAATGAGAGAGAGAGAGAGAGCGCTCATTCGTCAACGCAGAATGAGTCAACAAGTCAACACTGTTTAACAGACACGTGTCCTGTCCACTGCCAGTCAGCTGTGATGCACAAAGCTGCCTCCTCAAGCTTCATGACTAATGTGCTGCTCCCCAAAGCAAGACAATACAGCTTGCCTCAACAACACTGAGCATGAATCACCTGTACCCAAAACACCAGCACTTTTAGTAGCTCTGAGCCATAACCAGTCTGCACCTGTGTGCAAACACCGGCACGTTCAGTACCTCTGAGCCATACCCAGTCTGCCGTCTGGTTTCAAAGGGGGGCCGCCGGCAGGGACTAGTAAACACTTGTCCAGCCTCTCCTGCTCAGCCTGCGGCCTCGGCACGGGCCGTTAAGCCATCATGGTTGTTTACCCAGAGCCTGTGATCAAGAGGCATCATTGAGCTGTAATGCCCGGCTTAAGTGGGGCACTTTTAACAAGCCCGCAGACAGACCTGGCAGGATTACGGCATTAGCGGGAGAGAGAGCCTGCTTTCTCCCTCGACACCACCTCACACACACACACACACACACACACACATGGCAGATGGACCAGCATCTGACACATCGCGTTCATCATCAGAGGGATGAGATCACTGGACAACGACTGATCCCCCCCCAGCAGGTCCTTGGAGTCATAACACCACCATAGACCAAAATCCAGGAAGTGGATCACATCTGTGATGATAAGAGGCTGCATGACTGTGTGGCTGGAAGAGACAAGTCGAGTAGCAGCGTGTCTTCAGTCAGTGCGGTGGCAGTTCAGGAGCCTGTGACTGTGGCTGTAGTGACAGATGGATCAGCACTGACACTGATCTCAGAGCGCGCCCTCAGGGGAGGTGTCACCCGAGCACTGAGTGCTTCGCTCCGCAGGATGACGGAGGATGTGGAGAGTGAGCGGGGGATGACTAAGGGCTGCCTCTGATGCGTCACACTCTCATCTTCTTTGTTTGGTACTCGGAGCCGTTAAATGTGTGCGCAGACTAGCTACACATCAACGCAGAGCGATGCACGGTGACACTCATCTCACGTCAGAACTTCCTTGGGGGGGGGGGGGGGTTTAAACTCCTGAGGTCCATAGCATCATTGCTGATGCTGAGAAAAATGACATCAGTTTGGTCTGAAATCTCAAATCCAATCTTCGCACCACATTATCACACAAACACGACAGACACAAGCTTTTAAATTCCAAGGACAACGAAACGTAGAAACGTAGAGTAATATGGAGCTACAACTCGATGAACTACTATAATCTGGGGAGGAACCCGATGCCTACGTTTAAATATTTCTAACCATCACACGAGGAGATTTGCCCAACATATTTGCCCAGTGGTGTTGTGAAGAATAGTAATATGCTATATATTCATAAATAACGACCAAACCTCGTGTTTCTGTGTGCAATAAGTAGTGATGAAAGTGAAGACAACAGTGGAGTCAACTGAGGATTCTGTTCAAGACTAGTAATATTCTGGTGACTACTTTTGATAGTGGCTGGTGCTATGCGGTTGATTAGCCATCAGCTCTGCAACTCAAACAGCCTCCCAAAGATAAAGTTAGACAAGCATTGCACAGCGATGCACAGCCTCATATTGTCAAGGTGAGCTATCTTCTGTTTTTAACTTTTCTTTCTGTATTCCCATTCTGTGGACTGGCAACTTTTATTGTAACTTTTATTTTATTGTCAACTTTTATTTATATATTCGTTCCATATTGCATTACTCCAAGAATGTGACTGCGTCTTCAATACTTTATCATTTGATCCACTGCATGTTTGGATTTGGACATTTACTGCATTTTCAACAAACTGTAAAAAGGCCTTTATTCCCTCTTCTTCTCCAAGAATTCACACTTACTTTGCAAAAATGATTGTGTAGGAGGCAGAGAGGGCCATATGACATTACAGACAGTCAAGGCATGTCACACTGCCTCAGAGGGTTAACCTCCGGTCTAGGTGCCTCTTTGTGGAGGACTCTAAGAGTTATTCCCTTGGCAATGAAGAAAATGGAGAATTGAGAGTTGAGATGAAAAAACTAAGGGTAAATTATACACTCATCACATTGTTGTCTGTGAGGAGCTCTGACAGCTTCCTGCAGTAATCACTCATGGCTTCTGGCCTGGTCTGAGTGAAGTGAGAAAAAGCATCATTAAGAGATGTTTTCCCTTCTCTCTCTCTCTCTCCGCCTGTGGCTTCCGTTGGGAGGATTCTATTGTGTTTCCCCTGCAGCCGCAGAGGAGACGGGGGCTGGAGACGCTTCTCCGGAGGATCGGTGGCGGCGGCGGCGGTGGGAAATGGACACAGAGCTCTGATCAATACCCACCGAGGAGGAAGGAGGGCCGCCGTCGACAGTATTCTGTGATATATGAGGAGTGAAACTGCTGCTTTTCCATTGACAAACAACTCAAAGCGGAAAAGAGGACAAAGTGGGAAAACACTGCATCAAAAGCAATGAAGGGAGGCCAAACACGCCTTTGCCTTGGCACACGGGGGGGAGCCCTCGGTCAATACAGTTAAAGCTGGGAGTGTTTTTTTTTTAGAATGATGTTAAGAGTTACAGTGGATCCTGCCAAATAAAAATACACCTCTGTCTGCTCACACAGTATTGACAAAGAAGTGAATAAATTGGTGTTTTCACAAGGGCAATACTAGCTGCACTGTACGGCAAGAATGAGCAGCTTTGATACCATATATTGCTTGTCAGGGATCTTAAATGGAGACTGTACAGGCAATAATACAAAACAAAAAAAATCACATCTTATGGATTTTGAAGAGTGACAGCAAACAGTTGTTTTACTATCCATGAAAGGGCAACAGAAATGGCCGAAGAGCTCATTAACTGCAGCGTTTAATGGTAGTCAACGCCTTAAGAATCCCAAACCCGATTGTATCCTTGTGCAGACTCACGTTCTAAACTGCTGACTGCCACACAAGGCATATCACACTGAGCTGGTATTTGGCACTACACTTCCCTTCATCTGAGGATCTCTCACTTTGTAGCTCCTGGAAAAAATTCCCGGTGGCCTTGAGAAAGTGGGACACAACGAAGAGGCGCTCCCCTACGCATCTCATCCCCCTCACCACCCGAGGGAAAAAACAAGAGAACTAGAAAATAAGGGTTACATTCCAGAATCCCTTCAAAGAGCGGGTCCCTGAGCTCGCTGCTAATAAAATTGAGGCCTCAGACCTCAAGAGAGTCTCAAATGAAGCGGGCTGCCGAGAAGAAACCCCTTCAAAGCCGCAATCAGGAGCAGAACACAAGCCTTCCCCCCTCCAGTCAGAAGTCATGATACAGTAATTAGAGGATTTCTTTTCCATCTCCATCTCAGTGCTGGTAGCCAAAGGGGACGACTGTTTCATTAAAGTGGTACAGGGCTCTAGAGAATAAAATCTTTTTGCCCTGCACTTCAGCCCTTGCATGCTTACAAGGAGACACGCTTGAATTATCAGCCATCTTCCTATATGCTATTTTTGAAAACATTCTAAAAGGTTTTTTAAAGGCTTGTACCGTATCACATTTTTCACGGCCTAGAAAAACCCCACCATGTTTCACAGCATTCTCCCATGTCAGCAACTTGTCAGCGGGTTTCCCAAGCCACATACAACTCCTCCCTCTCCTAAAAAACCCAGAATGCATTTTTCGCGAGGAGCAGGCCGTGTTGAAAACTAAAAACAACAGCTAACCCCCCGGCGACCTTCTGTCACCTCCTCCTTGACCTCCCCTCCCTCCCTCGTCTTTCTTCGCTGAGGCAGCACCACCCCCAGTCACAGACCAAGGTCCTGAGCAGGTTTTCCTCCTTTCTTGTGTTTACTTTTTCATCGTAGGGGTGGGTATAGAGGTACGAGGGTCCCTCTCTCCCCTCTCAAGCTGCTGGTTTGAGTTTGCAGCTCTCTACCCAGTGAGCTGGAGGGAAAATAAACACTGTCACCTCTCCAGAGCCCCTCACTTCCTGCCTCTCTCCCTCTCTCACACAGCTTATAGGGGTGCGTGTAAACACTCAAGCTGGAGCTGAAGTCTGCAATACCTATCTCCATATTTGCGTCCATCATGCCATATGGTAAAGGAAAGTTATTAAGCGCTATAAGGATTTACAGATAGCGCCGTCAGGATAAGCCTCTCAAAGCAAGAAAACTAATAATCTCCACGTAGCTGTGCAGCTCAAAATGACTTATTTGATTCAGGTTGTCTTCCTGCTCCACAAAGCTGGTGCCATCAGCCAAGGTACTCAACGACTCCATCCACCATGAGGCCTCTCTGCAATGGGCCCCTGTAAGATGGATCCATTATTCTGGTCACAAGAAAGATCTCTGCAGTTGCCTCTTTCTGCCATTTAGCCTGTGGCTAGGCTCCAGTTTCAGATCCTTCCCTTTCTGCTCCTTTCAGTCTAAAATTAGAACCCTGCTGATGTTCAGGCACTGCTGTTCTCCAAGAAAAATGACGTGCCTCGGGGATTAGTAGCGTCCTTAAGTGGAAGTGGAAAATGAATTCTGTTTCTGCTTCCCAAATTTGTCTGGTAAACCGAAACAGTTAAAACTCTGAGGCTCAGTAAATGGCGGAGAGTGCTTTTATCCAAAGTGCCTTGTTATCATGGAAGACCACAGCAGAATGCTGACAGGGAAGTCATGAGCACATTTTTTTTCTCCCCTTCTCAAAAAATTAGCATGAAAAAGCCATCTTCAGCTGCAACATATTAATACCACAGATCTCTGCTTGGAGGGGTAAGCCACTGCATGAGCAAAACACAACCCACATAGACTCTCTGACCCAAATTACAGAAAAAGGAGAGGAAATGGATTCTGTACGCTGCCTGTACTGAATTCTGATAATGCTGGAGAGCTTTGCCACGCGCTGCCAAACAACAAAGACTGGATGGAAAAGATCTCTAGTGGATGAGGCCAAGACAAGCCTCAGCTGGAGCTGGGACGCCAGAGCTGTACACGCAAACCCTCTGCTGTCCAACAAGGATTTCTGTGTTTTTTTTTTTTTTACCTCACTCTAACTGGAGCGGAGTGAGAACAGGACATTCAAGTCGGCTGACAATTTTCAAAAGTGAAACTGTTTGCACAGACCGCAGAGCTCCGAAAAGCATGTGGTTAGTGAGGAACAGGCTCAAGTTGAAGGGGCTGGGGGCTGAGAAGCATGTGGTTAGTGAGAAATGGGCTCAAGTTGAGGGGGCTGGGGGCCGAGAAGAAAAAAAACAGCCTCTTCCACAGTTTCTAAATTCAATTACACAGCTGGAGAATTGGATGGCAGGCGTTCCTGAATCCCCTCCAGACCCCCTCTCTCCGAAAAACCTCGGGAAGCCGAGCCTCATGGGAGTTGAAAGAGGAGGAGGGGGTGGGGGACGGGACTTGGTTTAGAGGCTGGAGCAGTGCGAGTAGGAATCGGAGAGTGCTTGTGCAACCCAGTCTCCTTTTTCCTCCCTTTTATCTCTTCCTGTCGTCCCTCACCATCCAAGTGTAGCACGCAGCACAGCGCCGCGGGCTCGGTAGCATTACTGTCAATCTGTTGCCTCAGACTCGCCGATTAATATTTATGCGCCCGCTCTACGCAGGCTCGGGCCTGTGGGACGGCGCGACTCGGCATGCTTCAGCTCCGCCTACTTCACCACAGTACCGCGGGTCAACATCAGTGGCTTTCGCAAGCATTAGGGCTAGCTTGTCAATGAAAAAAAATAAGGGATTTGTGTGAAGTCTTATACAAACTATGGAAGGCAAGGTTAGATCCACTGAGCGTATACTGAATGGTATTCGTCTGCAAACCTTCTCACACATTTCCACAACCCCTTTTTTAGTGTACCCCATGCATCCAGAAGATATGACTCCTTTAAGAACATCAAAGGATTATTCAGAAACAAACTGACACAATTTAAAAAAAAATTATACACTGAGGATACTACCACTATCAACCACAGTGCTGTTCCATAAGAGACAGTGAAATGAGGCTGATCCCTTTGACGACAGGCTGCTATATTCAGTTAGGCAGCCGGGCCAAAGGAAGAGGCCAAGGTTGTCCTAACGTGAGGGCAAGAGATTGAAGCCCAAGGGCCTCAAAATGATACTTTTAAAACGGCACAGTGCCAGAATAAAGTCTATCCGCCGGTGGTATGCCATGGTGAGAATCATCTCAATGCAAACGCATAGGTAGGGTTTTACTGTGGTGAGCTGCGGCTTCAGGCAGTGAGTGCCACCCTGATCACTCAGCTGAAGCGTGCCACTTGGCAAACGCCTACCCTGGAGGAAAGGATGAGATGAGTCATTAAACGACAAGGGCTGGTGAGATGGAAGACATCCTGTTCGGAGAACATTTAATGTCTCAACCACAAGAATGCTTTAAAAAAAAAAAAAAAATGTGATGCTCCTGAAAACGGAAATGGTTTCATTCTGATGTGAAGGCTTGTCTTTCCAGCAGAATATTACTGACTTGAGGGCCTACCTTTGTGTTTGAATTCAAATAAAAAAAAACAACAGTTTGCCTATTAAAGTGTTAAGGAAGCTAGGGGAGTGTTCACAATGACAGCACACACACAGTGTCTCGATCCTAAAACAGTAGACCTTCAAGTTAGGCTACCTAAATAAGAACAGATACTATGGTGATCTATTAGACAGCTGGTGAGGGTTGCTACTTCTATTTAGCCTCTTTCTGAACTCTCGACCTCTCTGCAGTCACTAGCATGATGGTTAAGTCTGTAAGGGACATGTGAATTGATCACAAGACATGATTTGATAGGCCTGAAGCTTTCAAAAGGTCTGTCAGTAAGATGCCCATAAGTCAAGTACAGCTCTCTCTGTGGTAAAACTCAGACGGTCAAAGGGCCAAGAGAGTAAATAACTATACACAACGCGAACAGTTTATGAGTAAAAGGGCGAGTGGATACCAACATCGCTCATCTGAACTGTTTTGAAACCACGTAGGCTACTTCAAGATCAACAACTTAATGCATTTGCTTATGGCATCCTAGTGCTAGTAGGCTACCTCTTTCCTAGCCTACCACAGACAGTCACTGCTGCTGCACATTAAGGAAGACTGCCAGCAACTTGAACCACTAACCCAGAAATAAAGATGACAAACACTAGTACAAATATTCAGAGCAGTTGGTGTTCCCAGGCGAGTGCAGCACATTCCTTGGTTAATACATTCTGTAACCTATTTTCGGTTCATGACTGCACACTACAAAGGGCAACGTTTCTAAGACACCAAATATACAAGCATAACCAGCACGATTACCTTCAGTATGTCTCCGCGCTTGAAACTTAGTTCATCTTCTGCAGTGGCTTTAAAATCGTACTTCGCTACGGCTTCCATTGTGCAGTGTTGTTGATAACCTGTTGTTGTGTCCGGGAGGGTACACAAACCAGTTGCTGTTCTCCGTATTTCTCCTCGACTTATTCCTTCTGGGTGGACGAACTGGGACAGACAGACTGGCAAGAAAATGACCAAGTTGGTTTACTGCTTCGCAGCCTGTACCCGTTGTTAAGAGGAGGCGTTTAGCGGAAGGTACGAACTGCAATACATAAAAATGCGTGTAAATCCGATGATATAACAAGTTTGTGAAGGAAAAACGCAACACTGCCAGTGCTAAATTGTGTTTGATGGCACCACACCCAGAGACAATAGCTACATTGAAAGACACCCGCATGTAGGGGAGGAAGGAATTAGCGAGCTGACATGTCACACAACCAACTACAGCGCACCCATATCCGAAAACAGCCAATCAGAGATGTGGAAGCAGTCTCGTCAAATAGGTGGATTTTAAACGTATGGGATTTTAACATGACTCATATGGACTGACAGTGTAGGACTAGAACAGCCGGCCTAAAAGCACGAATTTACCCTAGACGTTATAATGGAGATTTACTCACAGCCACGAGAGACTAACGTTATTATCCAAACCGGAGACCTCACGTGCAAGCTTTTGTGTTTATGACATTCTTGATCATGACAACCTTACAAGTTTAGAATTGCGATCTGAGGGAAAACCCCCTTACGACTTAATTCATTTTTGACGCGGGAATGTGTGGAATTTCATTGAATTACTGCATAGCCTCGCAGTCCTAAAACATAAATATAGTTGTATCGGTTGGTACCGTACCCACAAACAAAGTTTGAGTATCTCTGGGAGCAGAGGTCTAATTCGAGTTATGAGTATGGTTGGGCTATCAGCTTTACATGGCGATGATAAGATGGAAGGGACAACGTTGTTTTGAGCTAATTGGAAAACAATGCATTAACAGAAGGATAGTTTGCCTGCTTGAACAGTTCTAGAATCATATTCTGCTGTGTGCATCATGCTCAAGGTCGTGGTTTATTAGCAAAATGCAGTAGGCATTTTAGTTTATCGCTGTAACAATATCACACAATTTATGTGTGCAGGTTCTATTAGTGTTTAAACACTGTTTCGGAGGAGTACACCTGGAGATAGTGAGGAAATACCACTTCCATCAATTTCAATGGCAGAGAACTTTGGCTCTATGGAGGGAAAGTGAAAACCTACGCCCCTAGTGGTTTCGTGCCCATCGGAGAGCAGATCAGATGTAAAATCCCATAGACCGAATTTTCAAAAATACTATGAAGCCATATCCGTGAAATTATCAACCAAAATATTTGTGTAAACGTAATGGCAGCCAATAGTAGAGTGCTATGCAATGAGTAAACCTCACTCCTTACACCTTAAAGCAACATTTATACTTGTCGTTCCGGTCTTTGCACAGTGGCGGTGCGCTTTGGTGTCATATCTGTGCTTCTCTATGACCCTTCAATGCAGGAACATGGGGATTCCCAGATGGCACAGAGGGAGATTACGACAAGAATTGTATATTTGTAAATTGGATACAATTGTAAAATGTAATTGTATAACGTTTGTGTCTTCTACTACGTTACTTGCCTGGTGAAGACCTGAGGGTCAAAACTTTGCATGAAGGCTGTGCCAAAATATTAAGTTTTTTTCCTGATGAAAAAACACTGTTTAGTTGAGACCGTTTTTTGTCACCATAACATGTTAACCTACAGTTAGGTTACAGGTTAGTTTAGCTAGTGACTAGCAATAAACCAGATGTGCCAACCAAAATCCACCGGTGGACCATTATATCTGATGACATTCAACATATACTTTGCGCAATCCGATGACATTCACTTTGACATTCAACATATACTTTGTAAATAAAATGAAATGTATGATGGTTAAGATGGTTCCCATGCGTCATAAGGTGTTGTAGGTGTTCCAAAATATGGTGTCATTACATCTTGTATGAATCACACTATTTGCTGGCCTTAATTTGGTGACACTAAGAGTCTAATTAGGTTTCTCTTGCATGACAAACACATCTTTCCCCCTCAGAGATAATTATCCTGGATAGGTAGCGGAGGTATATGTGACAAAACACTGCCTAATTCTACAGTGTTAGGCTGCAAGCTATCACACAATAAATCAGCCTCTGAAATGCCTGGCCACCCCTTTCACCTCAATATGGATCAGACACCTGGAGATGCACTTCACTGCCTATGTCCTCAAGCTCTCATTGGATCCTGTGGAACAAGAGTGGCTGAGTATTGTTGTCAAGCTAGAAGAACCAGGACAAATTGTTGAGCCAAACCTCATCAGTAGCCATAGTAGGTAAGACCACGTGTTAGGCCTTTTATGTTGACCTTTAACCCTTTGACATCCCAAAACATGAAAGCCTGAAGATTTCTGAATACATAAAGTAAGGGTCATGATTGCTGGCAAGTTTCTAATATTAAATATATTCATTTAGAACCTCAAACATGTTTGTGTTATATCCAAATACATTGTACCAGCAGATTCAGGAAAACTCTGACAATTGAAAAGAGAAAATGAATCACATCAATTTAAGAAGCCAAACAATGAACTGTACCGACAATCTAACATGTATTTATTTGATTTATATCACACAAGAACTGAACATGACTTTCAAGACATCATCATCATGGAAATCATGATATAAGTGTTGCTATGAGTCAGGAGAAGTGTTGCTATGAGTCAGGATATGGGCGATAATGAATATACTGTATTTGCAGATTTCTGGGGTAAGCATGAATGTATATGAGTAATGTATGGTTGACAGTCACTGAGAAGGAAATGGAGTGGCATTGTACAGCGTTGTATATAAGCCAGGTGTCAGTACACTATTCCCAAATTATGAAATAAAAGAAGAAAGTCATAAATGGTGGAAGCAGGCAGATTATTCCACAGGAGAGGCTTTGCACTTTTTCACACTTTTGAAACAAGAAGACCTGCGCCTTGTGAATAAAAAGTTCTGAGGGAACAGTAGAGAACTATAGGCTGGGGCAAGGCCAATTATGGTCCTGTATGTATGGAGAGCAATTTCATTACCCTGGATTTGACCAGGAGCCAGCGTAGAATGGCCAGTACAGAGATATGTCAATACTTACTAGTTTTAGTGTGTGTACAAGCACCCATATAGTGTCCAAAATTAACAAGGACAATCTCAGAATGCCCAGTCCCCCCAGGATTTCGCGGGCCTTTTTTGTGATAGTTGCGGCCTAAAATTACTGATTTCGCGGGGGATTTTCCAACAAGTTGCGGTGAAAGTTGCAGCGTTTTTTAGGTGTTTGTTTTGCGATGAAATTGCGGGAGCAAGTGAAAGTTGCGATAAAAGTTGCGAATTTCCCTCTTTGTAATTATAATTGAGTTATTTGTTGAAAAATAAAGAATTAATAAAGAAACATTCTTTAAAAAAAATAAAAATATTGAGAAATGGTCCTCTAAATAACCTTACCAACATGCCAAACTAAAGATTACCAGGACTACAAAAATGTAGCATAATAGGCTGTTCTGCCCTCTGCTTATTTAGGTCAGAAAATGTATATTGCTTGAATTGTTGTTATGGAAACGAACACAGTATAGTAAAGGACTTTTACTTTGACATCATTCAAATGTTCGTCTCGTGGGAATGGCAACAACTGTTAGACAGTTATCTAGAAACATAGCTAGTTATGCTATGTTATGCTAAACACGTAGGGGGAACAGTACATAGGATTTACTTATCCACAACGAAGTGCACCTGTTGGTATTACAAAAGGACCACAAGTAAGACTGAATAAAATGTTATGAATATCTCAGCCTTCACATAAAACGAAAAAAAAAACAGCCTGTCACTGTGATCTGTTTCGTCACCTGACGTCCTGCCTGCGTTTCTGTTTATCAATCTGTTTTGCTATCCTTGTTGATTTATTTTATCCGTACAGGTGTTTATGTTGTTCAATTACATACAGTATATTAATTTAAAGTCGTCCAATTTCAAGTAATCCATTCTTCTACACTAGCTGCTACCTTATCTTCAATCCGAAAGTAATGTTAAATCTCCATGGCAACAGCTCTCGAGGGTTTGGGAAATAATCGGATTTATTGCTTCCTTCATTATTCACAGCAAAATAAATAATGTTCATTACATTTCATAGATCTATTACCAGACTCTATGTAAAAAGGGGCCACGCACATCTTGCGGAAAATGATAAAAAATTGAAGCCAGATCTATTTCGGAATCTTCAGTGTGGACATGGGCTGTGTTCAATTTCCATGTCTGGTGTAGCCATTCTCATTGTTTACAACGGATTAGAACTCTGCTAGTCTCTGCACCGTGTCCACAGGGCAGAATTTCCGCCCTTGGTGTAGCGGAAGGGAGAAAGTTGTGGGAGACGACAATGATTTGTCAAATTTGCGGGAAAGTTGCGGTGATGTGTTAAAATTGCAACGTCGCGCTGAATTCGTGGGGAATCGTTGAATTTGCGTGAATTGGTGCGATCGCAACATCGCAACTTCCTGGAGGGTCTGATTATGCCCCTAAAAGCCATGACTGAGGTGTAAAAATTGCCTCCATGATTTTGAATTCAAAATATATATTTACCAGTTCACTAATTGTCCACTAAACCTTCATTTTATTTTCATTCATTTCATTCCCATTTCCATCTCACACTGGCACCATCAGCGCTGTTGTTCCACTACGTAAGTACATAACTGTGCAACTGTAACTGCGTACTACTACATAATGACACCTTTAACGGTTGGCGCATCAGGGGCAGATGAAGGCCAGAGACGTTAAATGTTTCTCAAAGTCAAGGAAGGATCTTTGACAGATCCTTGATGGCTGCGTTTCAAGGATGCTATGTCATCGCATTCCACCGAATGGCTGTTCCGAAGGCGGGACCTTTTCAATGACGCACACTTGCTAGACTGTTCCATTGTTGGCTCTCCAAATACAGTCCTGCCTAGCCTCTGAAGGACCCATCTTGATAGGACTCTGAAGGACCCATCTTGATAGGACTCGGAAAGACCCATCTTGATAGGACTCGGAAAGACCCATCTTGATAGGACTCGGAAAGACCCATCTTGATAGGACTCGGAAAGACCCATCTTGATAGGACTCGGAAAGACCCATCTTGATAGGACTCGGAAGGACCCATCTTGATAGGACTCGGAAAGACCCATCTTGATAGGACTCGGAAGGACACATCTTGATAGGACTCGGAAGGACCCGTCTTGATAGGACTCGGAAGGACCCGTCCTACCAAGGAAGCCTGATCGCATGAGGCTGATGTCACTGCACTCTAACTGTTATTTGTGGCGCCCACAACTGAACAGTGGGTGTTTCTCAAAGTCAGGGAAGGATCCTTGACGGCTGCGTTTCAAGGATGCTACGTCATCAAATCCCGCTGAAGGACTGTTCCGATGTCTAGGATCTTTCAAATTTTACCAAGGACTGAGTCCTTTGTTCACAGAATTTGAATGATCTTTCAATGACGCACACCTGCACACCTGCACACTCGCTAGACTGTTCCATTGTTTGTTCTCCGAATGCAAGAAAGGAGTCTTGCCTAGCCTCTGAAGGACCCAACTTGTAAGGACTCGGAAGGAACCATCCTACCAAGGAAGCATCCTTGACTATGAGAAACACCGAGTATCATTCAGTCACAAACGCAGTTAAAAGGAATTGCATTAAAAGGAATCAAAAGTTTAGCAATCAGAGGTGTCATCAAGCAGAGAGATTAAACAGGGCAGTAATTCTACACCACTCAATGCTAGAACTACTTATCCCATAATTTAGCCCTGAACTCCCACATTTCCCATGCCTCTCCCACGAATGCATATGCAAAATTCAGAAAAGCGTTCCTGCTGCCGGCAGTATGCAGTTTCGGCCATGTGCGGTTTGTTCGTACATGCCATGCCATGGCATCTTTTAAGGCGCATATTGCGACGCCAAAACGGGGGCTAACATGTAAGTACATCTGCCCGTCCATGTCCTTGTTGTACTTATACAATAAACGTGGATAATAGTGACATCTGCTGGTAAAATATAGTTTGTAAATCACGTATGAATCAAGCAGCCTGTATGTAACGATCAAACCACGGCACATAAAATGCCCTACAGGGCGTTGACATACTAAATTGACAACATACAGCCTGCATTCTCCACAAACATCTTCGGGGTTTACAGAATTGAAAGAGATTTGAAAACGATGATAGGATCCCCAGTGTGATTGATTAATCTCCAACAGGAGCGTGCAGTCACTTGTACACGGCCAACAGCCCAGATCTGGCCAAAACAGTTCACAGATGTTAATTATGTGTGTATTTAGCATAGATAAAATTAGGAGATACTTGCCAAGAACTCAATACATAATGAATGATTCACAGCGCAGGCGCAACAGACCTATGTTTCAAACCTGTGACCACCAGCAGCACAACTGATCTCTGGAAGTAGAGCTGTGCCAGTGAGCGCAAGGAACAGATGCTGTCGGGAACAAGAACATTATTACGGGAGGAGAGATTAGTTCATTAGGTGTTAAGGAAATTAGTGTTAATGGTCTTTAATGTTAACCCAGAAATACTTACTCTATGATATAAAAAACTATGACATGTCATTTAGTTGTCAGCAATAACAACAACAACAAAACTTCGTGTTACGTCTGAGAGTAAACCAGTTCATTTTACCAACTATTCTCTGCTTCTTGTAATAGCCTATACTATGTCTCTTAGGACTCTCGTTTTACTATATCTTTTCCTCGTCTTTGGATGTTCACACAATAGTATGTTGGCTGTTTTCTCATCCATGGATTTTTACAATACCACGTATGAAAACTCATCCCAGTTTTTCAAGACAAATTCTTCAGAGTACTCAGGTAAAATAGATAGCCTAAGTTGTATTTTATGGAATCCATCTATTGATTATGTGCTCTTGACAGGCTATTCGTTTTTATAATTAATAGTAAACGCACCTATTGGGTTATGTGTCGTATATTCTTATTTAGTTAATTAAGAATTCCTTGCACCTGAATAGCTGTCTCTGTCTGGGAATGACAGTTTGTGCAATTCGGTGCATTTCCTCGTAGTCAATTTACCACTGACATTTGAGATCTTCAAGGTGTTAAGAGTGGAAGTGTTGTTTAGAGAAGACTCGTCGTGTGCATAAACGTTGGATTGAGTTGTCTGACTTTTATTTCTGTCTTCTGTCTTATAACATAAATCATATATGCTGTCATAGTGATGAAACTGTCGGAAATGATAAGCCTGTCTCCTCGTCTAGACATCACGTATTTGCATGTTACAACTGTTGATGTAAATTAGTGATTAACCGCGCGTATACATGACGGCTCATTTCGGTCAGTGCAGGCAAAATGTATTGTAGATAGACTACTTGTAACGAATGGAGAAATGCCTTCATGGCAAATGTAGTGAAGTAAATGGCTTAAACAATACTCGAGTGAAAAGTAAAACTATAGTTCTCAAAAGTGTCCAAATGTGAAAGGTTCCATGCACCAGCTAATTGCAGGTACCTATATTTTCGCCTATTTTCGTTTGGCTTCGTTTCGTTTTCTCTCTGTTTCACGCAACTTATTTTTGAGATATCTCTCAAAAGAGAGATATCTAAAAATCTAAAGAGATCTAAATCTTATGTTCTTTTCTTAATAACTGTATGCTCTTCAAATGATTTGATGTTTGAAATGAAAGCCTTGTGTTGAGCTCATCAATAGCTCAGTCTAGTCAGCACTGCTGTGTTGGACAGCGCTGTGCAGGGTGGGGCACCACGAAAGAAGCACCCCTGAGGTGTGAAGTAGCACCCCCCTGAAGTTTGACACAAAAGAGGGAATGTGTTGTAAGCAACGGTTGAAGAAGTTACCTTTCATTTCTCACATTGTGTTGTTACACCAGGCTAGCCAAGGTTTCAGCCAAGGTCCTCCGTGCCTACATCACGCCTATACCTCACAAAGCAATATGCAATATTGATGCATGAAATTGCTTGCAATTGATTAAAGGTATAGATTTTTTTTTGTCTTCAAACTGCCCTGAGGCTTGAAACAATGCTGTTAGTCTGAGGCCATGATTAATAGACAGTGGTACACAATTTTCCTTGTTTGTCTTAAAAAGCATATAATTAGTTTTCTTGCACTGAAACATGTCAGCAAGTCAGTTTAAAAACTTTTAATGTTTCTTAGTTCACTTTCCCTGTGATGATAGGCAGAATATATGATTGTGTAGGTCCAAAATAACCTTGTGACAATTGTAATACAAAGTATCGTGCTTTCAAATATGACTATTTCTTCTTTTTATGGTATTAATCCGTTATGTTGTGTGGTTTTATTAACATAACTCTTTTGTTTTCCAGCCAATGGAAGTCTTGATTACATCACAGTTATCTTGCCAAGTATATTTGGAATCATATGTTTCCTTGGTATCGTGGGGAACTGCATCGTTATTTACACCATCACCAAAAAGACCAAGTGCCGGGCGAAGCAGACAGTAGCTGATATCTTCATCTTCAACCTCGCCATCGTGGACCTCCTCTTCCTCCTTGGCATGCCGTTCCTCATCCACCAGTTAATGGGCAATGGCTCCTGGTGTTTTGGGGCCGCGATGTGCACGGTCATAACAGCTCTGGATTCCAACAGTCAGACCGTTAGCACGTACATCCTCACCGTCATGACCCTGGACCGATACCTGGCCACCGTCCACCCCATTCGGTTCAACCACGTGCGGACGCCGTGCGTGGCGGGGGCTGCGGTGGCAGTGGTGTGGCTGCTCTCCCTCCTGTCCATCACCCCCGTCCTCATGTACTCCGGGCTCATGCCCTTGCCCGGCGATCTGGTGGCATGTGCCCTCCTGCTGCCCAACCCGGCTTCAGACGTCTACTGGTTCACCCTCTACCAGTTTGTGCTGGCCTTCGCCTTACCGCTGGTGGTCATCTGTGTGGTCTTCTTCAAGATCCTCCAGCACATATCCACCGCTGTGGCTCCGCTGCCCCCCAGACGCCTACGGCTGCGCACCAAAAAAGTAACCCGCATGGCGGTGGCCATTTGCCTGGCTTTCTTTGTGTGCTGGGCACCCTATTACATTCTCCAGCTCGTCCATCTTGGCATCCATCAACCCAGCCCCGCCTTCTCGTATGCCTACAACATCGCCATCAGCATGGGCTATGCCAACAGCTGCATCACCCCCTTTCTGTACATCATCCTCAGTGAGACCTTCAAGAGGCAGTTCATCGTGGCCATCCAGCCAGCGCACAAAGACTTCCGGGTCAACCCCAGCACCACGGACGGGAGCGAGAGCTTGCATTTGGGCCTGGACCGCCAGCAGCAGTCCCAGTCCTCCAGAGCGCTCCTGCAGGAGGGAGCACAGGAGAACAGAGACAGCCACTGAGGTCCCAACAGATGGAGCTCTTCTCACACATGAAGCAGCACCTCAGGTGTAGAACACGCCAATCTAATGTTTTGTTGAAATTGTGTAGTTAATATACGTGAATATGGTGGTAATATACTGTATATAGATGGACGTATAGATGGACAAGTCATGTGACACGTCTGGCAGAAAACAGGGGTGAACACAATAACCCTGCAATGACCTCGCGATTCAGGGATTGAACTTCATAACGATTATTTTATTAGGTTTATATCATGTTATGATCCGGTCCGGTCCTTCAGATCCTTAGCCGGGTTTTCTCTGGTCGCCTGTCAGGCTGTGTGGTTTGGTCTCCATGCCAACTGCTACTCCACTCAGTGTGGTTTGGTCTCCATGCCAACTGCTACTCCACTCTGTGTGGTTTGGTCACCATGCCCACTGGTCACCATGCCAACTGCTACTCCACTCTGTGTGGTTTGGTCTCCATGCCAACTGCTACTCCACTCAGTGTGGTTTGGTCTCCATGCCAACTGCTACTCCACTCTGTGTGGTTTGGTCACCATGCCCACTGCTACTCCACTCTGTGTGGTTTGGTCACCATGCCCGCTGCTACTCCACTCTGTGTGGTTTGGTCACCATGCCCACTGCTACTCCACTCTGTGTGGTTTGGTGTTGTGTTATCTGAGTCCTGCTCTCCCTGGTTCCTGCTGTTTAAAAAAAAAAAAAAATGTATTACAATATCACACCTTCCCTAGTCTGTAAGAGCTTTTGTCTAATATGATCTCGGTCTGTTACCTGCCTTGATTTGTTGAGAATTCTGATCTGCTCTAAGCCTGGAGATCTGAGGAGAATTTTCTGTTTTGATCCTACCTCAAGTCTACTGTTTGATCCTGCCTCAAGTCTACTGTTAGGATTTTGTGTGAAAAAAGACATTCACTCATCAGGTTTGATTTAAGATTGCTTTTGGGTCAAGGTCAGCACCTACGGCGATAGGCTGTGATGGTTAAACGTGTAAATTGGTTTCCATTGCTGTTTGATATTACATTTACATGAAGTCAGATCAAATGAGACTGATTTAAACGATCAAAGGAAAAAGACAGAATGGACTGGACATATAATTGGCTTGTTGGGATATCTGTGTCATTGGGAATGTGGGAGGGTGTGTATGTTATTCCTTGTTTCTCTGGTTGTGGATATGTTTGCAGTGTGTTTGTGTTTGTTAGTAAGTGTGTTTTAGTGAAAAGTAATGTTAAAGTTGTTTGTTCACATTTCAGTCTCGGATTTTAAAAAAGAAAATTGACACTCAGGTTTACAGCTACAGTTTTTCTTGATTGCCAAGGCACATTTCTTGAAAGTAGAGTTTTGGAAAATGGAGCATAGACACAAATGGAAACTGCACACTAATCTTCACAACATTCCATGTCAAAACCAATCTCTCCTGTCAAAACCATGTAATCTTACATCTAAACCCAGCTTTGCCAGCAGACATCGCACACAAGCCATCAAATACACATACACTAGAAAATGGCTATTACCCCCTGGTGAGACCAATTCAAAACACTACCATGAAAACCTGTTACTGCAATGAGTGATGGCACTTATGGCTTCCCCCCAGAACAACCTCTTGACACAATGAACACAGTAGAAAGACATGTACAATGTATTATTACTCATGTGCTGTATAAATATTTATAAAATAAACTGGAATTCAGTGAAAAGGTAAATGTACTGCAACCCATTCATACCAAACACCGAATGCAGTGAAATATCAAGTTATGTATCAATATAAACCAATGAAAATACTGTTTGTACATAAAAAAGGTCTTTGTTCCAAAACAAGTGAACTAGCCTGTGGCCCTTTTATCTGTGTGTCTGTCTGTGTGTCTGTGTGTCTGTCTGTCTGTCTGTCTGTCTGTCTGTGTGTCTGTCTGTCTGTGTGTCTGACTGTGTGTCTGTCTGTCTGACTGTCTGTCTGTCTGTCTTTGTGTTTCCATCTGAGGAATTGTGTGTTTTGCACAAAAAGTTCAGCAAATCTGAAACTTGTAAAAAAGGGGGAATAGTATTTATAGTTTTGGGAAAAGGGTCTGTCTTTCAGTAGATGGTGTCATGGCTTGGGATGTTTAGTTGATAGGCCCAGTTATAGTGCGTAAGTGATTGAGACAAACTGTAAGGAAAATGCCCCTTGACCAGGAAAATATATATATATTGATGTGTATGTTGATATCTGATCTGAGATCTGACCTCCTCCTTGATTTATTTACATGTTGGTGTCATGAAGAGATAGAGGTTGTTGCATAACTTTTGCAAATTATATATATTTGCTGCCTAATCACACACACACACACACACACACACACACACACACACACACACACATTGAGAGATGGATATTTATTTTTTGTCAGGATTACAGTATGTGAAAATGTCAATGCATTCTCATTGTGAGTGTAATAACAGGTAATACAATGTACATCTGTGATGAAACATTCACTGTGATTATTTCAATTCACTCTGGTATTTTTAAGGTCCCAGAGTTATTGTAAAATGGTTCTTAATTAGGGGAGAGTGGGGTGAGTTGTGCCAGTTTTTACTTAAAGTGACTTTAAAGCGTGGCCATGACAGTAATGCTTCCAACTAAAATATGTACATATATTTCAGGATGTGGTGCATCCCTGGGAACAATCACTTTGGATCTGAAATATATTAATATTATTATATAGCTTTCTGAAAAAAAGTGGTCTCGTGGCACAACTTGCCCCCGGTGCGGGGTAAGTTGTGCCTTTAGAGAGAATGCATTGGGGTAAATTGTGCCATTGATTATTGAAGTAAAACAGTATATTTTCATCTTAGAAACTGTGATGCTATATAAAAGCTAGACAAATTCAATACAAAATGACTCATTTAAGGTTTATTTAAAGTTATTTTTCAACATCAAAGGCCGATTTTCTACAAGCCTATTGCGCCACATGAGCTCATCACAGGTACCTTTTCTTAAACAAGGCCTAGGGCTTCATGAACACATCAGAACAAAGTTGAGTTCAAATGAAAACAAATAAGCCATTCTATTTAAAGGTAATTTACATGAACACATGTTCTGTTTAATAAATTAAATATTCTAAATATTCATTTAGATGGAACATAATGCTACCATCCGATTCCATTTAAATATGATTGGTTGCTAAGTATTATAGTAACTATGGCAATTGTATCCAGGTTGCTGGTAACTTGATGCACAATTTAAATGCACCATATTCTGCATACAACCACTCCTTAGCTGCTCAATGTTTTGTAGACCTTCACTAATCTCTGTAAAGAAGAAAAGAAGCAAAATATACATAACAAACACATATCTAGTTAAAAAAGTATATTATACATAACAAATGCACCATATTCTGCACAAAACCCCTCCTTAGTTGCTCAAGGTTTTGTAGACCTTCCCTAATCTCGTAAAGAAGGAAGTATATTACACATAACAAACACATATCTAGTTCAATAAGTATATGGTACATAACAAACACATATCTAGTTTAAAATAGTATATTATACATAACAAACACACATCTAGTTAAGTCTACAGGTGGAAATCCAGGGGTCTAAACTATTACAATTATTTTGTCACTGATTGCCAATTGATTATTAAAAATTAGATATCAGGCTTCCACCCAACCTATTTAATTAAAATCTTGCTTTCCCTATGATTTAATCAACCCCGCTCTGTGATTGCTGAGGTTTCAGGAGGCAGAAAATCCTCCTTACATCTTTGTAGTTGTCCATCATGTATGGAGATTTACTGTTTTTTACCGGTTACATTCAGGATATTAATATATATCTATTTTTTGACCAGATAGAGAGAGATTGGGTGCTCTCAGTGGACGAGAGCTGGTTTGCACCTTGTAGCCACTAGCCCAAATGGAGACGTGGGCTACTCTGTGTGTGGATTAGGCCCCCATCACCTCTGCAGAGATTCTGTCAGGAAAAGTCTGATACCACAAGAATTTCCTACAGTAACTGGTAATACCATCTGGGTTTGGAAATGCTCCCGTTACACCTTGGTTGCAGTTCTTTGTGAGGATTACTCAGATTATGTTGTTTTCTTTAGTTCAGTGTTGCCAGAACATTTCAATCAGATTACAGCCACTTGGCAGCATTGTTCTGAATAATGTGAGCTTGAGTTGGAACCAGTCTGTCCTGTTGGGGCCAATAAAGCCGACTGTAATTCCCCTGAGTTTAGCTAATGCCCATGCTTTGGATGCCTGTCTGTCTGTGGAGCGTTTCGTCAGACTTATCGCAGTTCTACTCTTGTTGACTTACCTTCATATTTTTAGTAGACTCTAAATGGATGCCTCTGAAGCACTTCTCACTTCTGCTACCAGTATTCCCATTTTACCATCTTGCTGTTGGTGCTAGTGGAGGTTCTGATGACCTTTAACCTCTGGTCAGTGTGTTATTTCTCAAAGGGCTACTTCTCTGTGGAGCCAAAGGCACTTGCTCTTTTATTGACTGTGCAACACTGTAGAGTTAATCGTCCACTAACGATCATAGTGGACACCGGTCACAACCCACTGGTGCTCACAGAAAACCCAGGGAGTACCTGCTGCATCCAGACATAGGTGAAGAAGTGGGAGAAGATTCAATCGATGACACAATGTTTTTTGTATTTTTTTCAGGCCAAGGAGAACGTTGGTCTGAAAGATTCTGGTTTTTTACAGTACCCTTGCATGTTTCATTGAGTAGCCTCCCAACTCTGTCCTTTTGTACAGGGTTCCTGGAGGAATGTTTTAGTCTTAACCCTTTTGCACGTCTCTTACTCCATGGGTGGACTGTGGGTCGCAGCAGGGGTAGAATTAATCCATTTTTGTGCACCTAGGCGAGGTGCTCATGAATCTCCTGCTCTCCTTCTCATTGAACCTTTCACACCACCCCCCTCATGTTACACTCACACTCTATTCCTTTAGATGGCAATGGATAAGGGATTTAGCAGACACTTTTGTACAAAATTACTTAAAACATTAGAAAACCATTACACACAAACCAAAGTCTCAATTTAAAATACACATTTAAATAAAAACAACCAATAATTATTTTTGTTATTATTCTTATTTTATCATTATAAATAAAATAACTAATTAGATAGATAATGTTTAAAAACATGATTTTTTCTAAATGCCTTTAGTGCTGTTGTACCAAGGTTGTGTCACTGGAACAGACGGCACCAGGTAGGTCATTCCACCAATGGGGTACCAAGAATGAAAAGAGTCTGGTTTGGCCTTGACGACAGACACTCATCAGAGCAGTCAAGTGGTTGAGAGGCTGAACAGCGCTGAATTATGGCAATTCAAAAACATGGTGTTAATCCCATGGCTGTCCTGTAGGTGAGGGTGACGGATTTACATTTAATTCTAGCAGCTACAGGGAGCCAGACCAGATGTGCCGTTGCCTTTCTGAATCATCTGCAATGGTCCCACAGGCAAGCCCTTTAAAACTGAATTGGAATAGTAATTACAAGAAGTTGTATAACATATTGTGTGTGATTTGGGTCTGATCTTAGCTACATGCTCAGAAAAATTAGGTTGATCAGTTACAACACCCACGTTTTGAGCAATTGTATTTGGGGTCAATGAAGAGGAACCAATCTGGATGGTAATATTTTGTGGAATAGCCGGATTGACTGCGAATACCAGGAGCTCAGTTTTTGAAAGATGAAGGTGTCGATCTGAAGCTGAAGGTGTCGATCCCTCATCCAAACTGAACTAGCACTGAGGCGTGCGGAAACTGGAGCCAATGGAATCATCCGGAGGATACAAGTGTCCATATATACCCCACAGACGTCATTTTGCTTGGCATGGCCTCATGTGTGTAGAAAAGGCACACTGTCTCATTACCCAGTAGTTACTTCGATTGGCTCAGTTTCACTGAAAACAATGGAGGCTTCATGAAACTGCCCATATGTAGCATGTCAGGGGGCTCTGTGGGATTCAATGTGAAAGTAATTTCAGAAGCCTTCAGTATATAAAGGCAGACAAAGGGGGAGATTTCAAAGCGGGAGGTACTTCTGTGTTAAATCAGCTGACGCTTCAACGGAGTGAATGAGACACCCACGAGGATGTGTTTCCTTCCCAGCCCTTCTGATTCACAATAACAGTGTTTTCAGATATGCGCTCTCCTTGTAAGGCACTTAAGTGATTCAGCATGCATGTTTAGTGCATCTGTACTGTATGGGGAATCAGCCCATGACATATCAAAGGGTCTGGCATGCAAAGGTGTGGTGGCATAAGCAGTCAGAAGCACAGCCTATGCATGCGACTCCATAATATAATATTGAAACGATAGTAGTTCTATTTCCATCCTAGAAACAGGTGGGCAATTCTTATGAATTCTCTCTTTTTGTACGTGCACACTTATCAGCAGTTATCTAATTAAGATTTGCGAGATGTTTTTTAGTGTAGCTTTGAAGCTCATGACAAACGTGGATGATAATGAGACCTATGAGGGTCTTCTCACTGATGCCAGCCTCTTCTCCTCTCCCCCTTCCAGGCGGCGGGCAGTGCAGGTAGTCATCTTAAACTCCAATCTAAAGAGGCTCCTTCCTGATATGTCAGACACCCTTCAGAGTCCTCAGTGCTCAGCTGCTCCAGAGATTCTACAGAAATCACCACTTCATCTCTCTCATGCACAATGACTGATTTGCATTTTGTCGTGATACTTTAGAACTACTTCAATATTTCACTTTCAGTCAAGAAAAGGGTACCTAGAAGTGGTTTCATGACACAATTGCCAGTGTTACAACTTCAATGTTCATGCAAAAGACCATTCTTTATACCCCGAGAAGGTTTCAACACTCGGTGTGTCCATCCCTGTGTATTAACAGTAAGATTCAATGGCCCCTAGTTGTTTAAACTCCTCTGACAGGGAACATCAGAAAAAAGGTTAAACCACCTGAAAGACTCTAGCGTCTGGGAAGAGGTAGTCTAATTTGTCCGACTTGAATCATATGTTCAGTCAGCAATAAACGAATGTCATCCATCATGTAAATACATAATAATGATCTTGTTATTTCTATCCACACACTGCAGTCGAATTAGACTAAGGCAGAAAAAGAAACATCAGCGCATTTTCTGCATATTTCAACATATTTCCTTGTACATACGGAGAGTAATCGCCTGGATGAATGTATTGTTTGTCTCGTATGATTGCCTCGAAGGAAGAACATAGAGGTCTGTGTGTGATCCACAGCAAAGACAATGACAAGAGCGGAAGGTTGAGGTTCACAGGCTAGGATACACATCTCCAACACCTCCCCCAGGTGAGGAGTCAGTCAATAGTGAGATACTCCTGGGCTTACGTCTTCATCTGATGTGTTGCACAATACTTTCACCTCTGTTCAGAATCAGAATCAGAATCAGAATCAGAAAGGTTTTTACTGCCAAGTAGGTTTTCACCTACGAGGAATTCTTTGTGGTACAATGGTGCAAACAATAAACATACACAATAAACAATAAACAATACACATATTAGGTTACAGCAGGAGTGTGCAAAAAAGGGATTAGAGTCCGTGTTGGGGGGCGGGGGTCCCGGGCCTTGTTGATGAGGCCAACCGCAGACGGGAAGAAGCTGCTCAGGTGGCGTGAGGTTTTGGTCCTGATGAACCGCAGCCTTCTGCCGGAGGGGAGTGGCACAAGGAGTTTGTGTCCAGGGTGGGAGGGATCAGCCATAATCTTCCCTGCACGCCTCAGGGTCCTGGATGCATACAAATCCTGGAGAGATGGCAAATTGCAGCCAATCACCTTCTCCGCAGAACGAATGACACGCTGCAGTCTGCTTTTGTCTTTGGCAGTGGCAGCAGCGTACCAGATGGTGATGGAGGAGGTGAGGATGGACTCAATGATGGAGGTGTAAAAGTTCACCATCATTGCCTTTGGCAGGTTGAATTTCTTCAGCTGCCGCAGGAAGTACATCCTCTGATGTGCCTTTTTGGTGAGGGAGATGATGTTTAGCTCCCACTTGAGGTCCTGGGAGATGATGGTGCCCAGGAAGCGGATGGACTCCACACTGTCAACTGGGGCGTCACTCAGGGTGATGGGGTTGGGAGGGGCTGGGTTCTTCCTGAAATCGACAACCATCTCCACTGTTTTCAGTGCGTTGAGCTCCAGATTGTTCTGTCCACACCAGGTCACCAGATGGTCAATCTCCCACCTGTAGGCAGACTCATCACCACCAGAGATGAGCCCAATGAGGGTGGTGTCGTCCGCGAACTTGAGGAGCTTGACGGACTGGTGACTGGAGGTGCAGCTGTTGGTGTACAGGGAGAAGAGAAGAGGGGAAAGAACGCAGCCTTGAGGGGAACCGGTGCTGATGGTCCGGGGGTCAGAGACATGTTTTCCCAGCCGCACGTGCTGCCTCCGGTCAGACAGGAAGTCTGTGATCCACCTGCAGATGGAGTCAGGCACACTCAGCCGGAGAAGCTTGTCCTGTAGCAGAGCCGGGATGATAGTATTGAAGGCAGAGCTGAAGTCCACAAACAGGATCCTGGTATAGGTTCCTGAGGTGTCCAGGTGCTGGAGGATGGAGTGAAGGGCCATGTTTACTGCATCGTCTACAGACCTGTTAGCTCTGTAGGCAAACTGGAGGGGATCCAGTAGAGGGTCAGTGATGGCTTTGAGATGCCGCAACACAAGCCGCTCAAATGACTTCATCACAACAGAGGTCAGAGCAACGGGTCTGTAGTCATTAAGTCCACTGATCTTTGTTTTTTTGGGGACGGGGATGATGGTCGAGGTTTTGAAACAGGCTGGTACGTGGCATGACTTCAGTGAGGAGTTAAAAATGTCTGTAAACACCGGTGACAGCTGTTCAGCACAGTGCTTTAGGATGGATGGAGAGACAGAGTCTGGCCCGGTTGCTTTGCGGGGGTTCTGTCTCCTAAAGAGTCTGAAGACGTCCCTCTCCATAATGGATAGAGTCGTCACTGTGGTGGGGGAGAAGGGGGGGTGCTCTGAGGTGGGCAGCTGTGGAGAGGCGTAGGCCTCTGCTGTGGTGGGGAAGGTGAAGCTGATGGGCTGGAGCTGGTGGGTGGTGTCACAGGGGATGGTATCAGGACTGTCCCATTGTCTTTCGAAGCGACAGTAAAACTCGTTCAAGTCATTGGCCAGGCGTGGGTCGTTAGTGGAGTGGGGGGCTCTAGGCTTAAAGTTTGTTATCTGCCTAAGCCCTTTCCAGACAGAAGCAGAGTCGTTGACTGAGAACTGGTGTTGGAGTTTCTCAGAGTAAAGACGTTTAGCATCTCGCACCTCCTTGCTAAACATGTATTTTGTGTCAATAGACCTGTCTCTGTCCCCACTCCTGAATGCCTCTTCCTTCTCCAACCTTAACTTTCTGAGTTCAGCTGTGAACCAGGGTTTGTCGTTGTTATAACTCACCCTGGTGCGTGATGGTAAACAGCTGTCCTCACAGAAGCTGATATATGATGTCACAGCTTCTGTGTACTCATCCAGACTGTTGGTAGCGGTCCTGAAGACATCCCAATCAGTACAGTCCAAGCACGCCTGAAGATCCTCCACAGCTTCACTGGTCCACTGCTTAGATGTCCTCACAACAGGTTTGCAGAGTTTTAATTTCTGCCTGTATGCAGGGATCAAATGGACCATGACGTGGTCAGAGTGTCCCAGTGCAGCCCGGGGGACGGCATGATAGGCACTGCTAACTGTGGTGTAGCAGTGATCCAGAATGTTCTCCTCTCTGGTCGGGCATTTAATATATTGTCTGTATTTGGGGAGTTCGCGGGTGAGATTTCCTTTGTTAAAGTCGCCGAGGACAATAACTAAGGAGTCCGGGTTAGTCCTCTCCACACACAGTATCTGGTCGGCGAGCATGCGCTGTGCAACCTGCACGTTGGCTTGCGGTGGAATGTAAACACCGACCAGAATGAATGAAACGAACTCACGGGGGGAGTAGAATGGTTTACAGTTGATAAAAAAAGATTCCAGATCAGGAGAACAGTACTATTGAATCACTGTCACATCCTTGCACCAGCCACTGTTAGTGTAGAAACAGATTCCTCCACCTTTCGTCTTGCCGGAAAGTTCTGTGTGGCGGTCCGCTCTGAAGAGTTGGAAGCCTGCCAGCTGCAGCGCAGAGTCCGGTATTAATCCACACAGCCACGTCTCCGTGAAGCACAAAACGGAAGAAAGGGAAAAGTCCCTGCTAGACCTGATGAGAAGGCACAGTTCATCCATTTTGTTGCTAAGTGAGCGGACGTTGGAGAGGAGTATACTCGGTAGAGGCGACCGAATGCCTCTCCTCCTAAAGCGCACCAGGGCTCCAGCGCGTTTACCTCTCCGTCTCCGTCTCACTGTGTGTCCAAGGCCTTTGATTTGTAGGTCTGATAAATCCACGGAAGAGGCGAGAAAGTTGGGACATAAAACAGATGGTGTTGAGTCCCTGATATTTAGTAGCTCTTCTCTCGTGAAAATAATCCGCGATATTATTATTATCGCCATAGCAACACAATAACAAAATAAGAAAATAAGGAAAAAAAATCCAAGTTGAGTCGTAATAAACAGAATTAAAGACTCAAAACAATACAGTGGCTGACAATACAACAAAATAATCCGAGTTGATTCGCAAAAAAACAGAATTAAATATTAATTAGAGACTAAAAACAAACATAGAAGTGTGCACCAACACACCTAGGCAGCCATACGAGGCGCCATCACCATGACAACTAATTCTAGTTCTATTTTGTTCTCTAACATCTTGTAACATCTGGTGTTATATGAAATTGATTGTGTATAAAATAAAATAATTAATGAAAAACATGTCTCAACACATGACACTCAGTAATGGTAAAGGTTGCATATGGATGTCTACCCAGTGACAGTGCTCTAACTTGTAAGAAGGTTGTGAAAGCCTTTCGTTTTCTAATAAAACAGACATCTCTCTGCAGGTCATCATATGGAGTCAGCGGGGATGTTGCACTTTTTTGATCCACCCGGTAAAGAGCACGATGGGGGAGGATTTATTTCCACTCCCCCGGTGATCCAGTTTCCGTCAGCATGACAGGTGTGATATCTCAGAAGCCGCTCTGATCTTCCTGCGAGGGAAAGGATTCAATATGTGCTTCAAACAAGCGTGCATGCATTTACTCATTCTTATCTCCTGCTTGTGAAGATCGACAAAAAAGATTGCATGCGTGTCTAAATTCATGAATGCAAATATTATATGTTCATCTTATCATTTCACTACAGTACGTTTTTCAGTTTGGAGGCTTGGTATGACTTCAAAAGATGAAAAAAATCCATCATCCATCCCATTAGTTTCAGTAAATTGATATTTTCTATCAATCATTCCCAGTGTGAATGAAAATTACTATTTTTTAAAACATAGTGCAAGATAACATTGCAGAATTGCTTGGCCCCATTTATTGGTGTCTCATCATATGTGTGCCCATTCAGTAATATGTTGTGGGCTTACCTTTTGGAGAGAACTACATATCACTAGAATGAGTGGTTCAGAGCGCAATTAAGGCCAGGGCTTATGTGTGGACTGTGCTCCTGGATATGGTAGCACTTTGAACCTCCCACTGTCTTGAGAGAGTCCATTTCAAATGGTAGAGGGATGCGCATGAACTCGGTTACGCTCATTCAAGTGCACCCAGTATGCACCTGTTTATTACTTCAGAGGTGATCACAAATATTACACAAGGATTGGGATCTGACCTGCCTTTAGTATTGAATTAGTTGCCCCAGTATACTCATAATTTACCATCATATTCCTTGACAGATCAAGAACGCAACTGTTGTACACTGAGTACTTTAGTGAAGATGTGTCATTTCAGTTGTAGGGTGCTTTTAAAAAGGAAGGGAGCAATTAAGCCATATTGTGAAACCGCTTCAATAAGGTCAAAACAGCAGGAGAGTCAGAGGCCCCTGACTGTGAGAACAGAGACTGAGATCTGAGGGGCAGATATCCATCAAACACCACCACAGACACTCAACAGTTTGGGCATGTGTGTCAGCTTGACATGAGTGTGGATGTGCGATGGAGTCCCATCATGTACTGTTCTACCTAATCAGTAGTGTGACAGTAATGTGACGGGTTCAAGCGTCTGAGATGTCGGTTGGAAGAGAAGTCCAAACACCTTATTCCAGCACCAGAATGCTTGCCAAAAGCAGGTTGCCCAGAGGTGTTGTCATGTCTGACCATGCCTATGGTTTCATCTTTGGTCGTCATCATTTTCTGGACCATGCATGTAGGCTACCTGAGGAGAGGCCATTTATATTTTGCCAGAATTATGACTGGCAGCCCACAGGTCTTTGTCTTAGATTTAGTCTACCATCATTTTAACCGAGAGGTATGATTTGGTATATATATGTGTATTTATTGGAAATGATGGGTTACTTTTTTGTTCACTTATGGCGTTGAGTTCAGTTCTGGATATAACATAAAAATAAATCCCTCATTATGATGTCTTTTTTGCAGTCATTGTGAGAAAGACTGAAAAGTGTGAAGACATGCCTCGCTCTTCCCTACTCCGCATTCAAGCCATGATGTTCATATTCACACCTGGTGCTCATAGGTTTCACTCAGAGGCTGGATATAGATCCCTGAATCAATAAAGGAAAACATCTTCCATTAAGCACAGAGCTCCCAACCCTTTATGTTCTTGCCATCCATCTAGAGGTGAATCATCATACTTATCTCTCAAAATATCTGTAAAATCATTACCATGTTCTCATGCTTATAAGGGTGTAAACAACACAATACATAGCACCCACTGCACACCATCCATCCACAGCCAAAGTGTGATAAAGAATGTGTTTTATTTTGCAGTATTCAAAAATAAAAATGGTATTTTACATATAGCAGACTTCATAGGCAAATAGAAAGCAAAGCTGAAGCAGTAGCACATCATGTACACTTGTGCGTGATTTCCTCTCCCCTCTAAGCAAGGCTACATGGCCAGCCTTAGTCAAACTTCCCTTTCTGTATGTACAATGCCATTATAAAAACCTTATAAAAGTTGCATATGAAACATTGCACACACAAGGAACTGAGAGTAAATTCATTCTTAGATTCGTTTTTTTTCAACATAAGTGCTCTTTTGGGTGTTTGTTTTCCCACAAGTACAGAAGTTTCAAAGAAAACGAGAGATAATCAGAGAAAAGGTTTAAAAAAAAAAAAAAGCTTATTAATGAAAACCAACTATGTCCACTCATAACAAGTCACATAAATCCTCTCAGCACATTTCTATAATGTTTGGAGTCAGACATGAGGGGAGTCTGGGCTTGAGAGGTGCTGAATGGATTCCCAATAAGATCTCTGGTGTCCTGCTCCTAAACGACATTAAAAAAAAAAAACATACAATACTTTTTCTATAGGTGGTGTGTTGGTCAGCTTATACTGGCAGCATGTGAAGCTGTGCACTGCATGTGTGTCTGCTTACAACAATGCAAACCAAACGACCGAGTGAGACGAGCAATTTGGGTGACATAGATATAAGTGTGTCCTCCCGCTAACGCACATGAAAGGCCATTCTGAACAGCAGGCGGATCTGTCATCTTAATCATCTATTGTTCTGCCATCTTACTCATCTATTGCTATGGTAACCTCTCTCTGGCTGCCTTCCTTTTGATGTGTTATACTACATCCTGTTGTGAAAAGCACATCACAACTACACTTCACAGTGGAGCCAGCATCCCCTCATTACTACACATAACTGATGAGAGAACAAGTTATACTCTGTCAAATGATGTAATACCAGTGCTGGGCATTATGTTGTATAATATATTAATATCATATATTATAATATTATAATATTATAATATATGATATTAACGGTGCCAGCACTTTGGCTCTTCGACATTGGTAGTGTTTCTGCTTTGGTGTACACAGTAGGTTGCACCGTCATGACGCATCATCAGGAGGTATCATTACAAAAAGCAGGAAAGAAAATGTGAACAACGCTGAAGTTACGCCACACACACACCCATTATACTTCAATCTATACCTTTCTGCTATTGCGAGACACCTAAACATAAATATTTTGCTATTTGTTTTGTTTTTTTTAGCTATAAACACATTCATAGTACTGCAGTAGTATTTGAAAAACACTTACGAGGAATCTGTGACTTCAATCTTTATTGCTTCCTTCACTTCGAACCAGCTGAGTCTGACAGCAGCGGTGCACTCCATTTGGCAAACGCACAGAACATATACGCCACATTTAGAACGTATAGAACACACAGCGCAGATCCCTCTGACTGTACAGGAGGGACACAGGGGGCTTCTCCTCGTGGTGTACCAGGCCTGCTTTAGTTGAGGTCCAGGAGGTCTTTCATATCCTGATGAGACTCTCTCTCTTTTTTTACACAGATTAGACACTTGCCTGAAATGCAGTTGATTATCAAATATGTTTGGAAGTTAATGGCCTTAGACAAATATTATAAGAAATGGATCCAAAATCATTACACACTCCCTTAGAGTGACATCGCCTGGTCTAGACTTAGTTATGTTCAATCCTCCAACTTAAAAAAACTGCAGCTACACACACCTGAACCAGGTTTTGCTGTAAGCAAACTGTAGACTGATACTGTGGTAAGCTCATATTAAGAAAGGGTTTCATCATGCTATACATTGAACTCAATGCTGTGCTGTCATAACCGTACAGTACTTGATAACTGGAAACAAGCTACATTTGTTTATCAAACATATTGGCTCTTCAACTGCATTTGAGGTGAAATGAAGATCAGTGTAAAGCTATGTTTGCACAAATAGTCACTGAATAGTTACTGTGTTTTGGGGGAGTGTTTGACACGGTGAAAAGTAAATAAACACAAAGAAATTGGAGAAAGGCAGCGTTTCAAGGAAATATAAAACCTTGCAAGTTAGAGATTAATCAGTTCACAATTATATCCATCACACCACATTACAAAAATTATATAAGCATTTACCGAGTGTAACATATTATTAGATCATTTTACATTAATGTAAACCCTTAATCATTCATGTGTATATATTAATTGATCTGCTCTGGGGTTTCTTCTGGAGTTACATTTTTGCACAAAGATCGTTTTGTGGAATAACAGTTATTTTTTGACATCTTGCACAATGTAGACCAAAGAAAAACAACTCGTGCTTCCAACTTCTTTAAAAGTGCATTATTATAATCTCTATTGTTAAATCTTTACAAACAATAACAAAACAAGCTAGCAGCGGTTATATTGTGTAGTCACAGATGGTCCCTCTCTTTGCAATAGTTAAATAGACCTTCAATAAACATTTGTTTACAAAGTAAGTAAAAAACAAATCAGTTTTTTTGGTACCACATAAGATCATACCAACATATTCTTCATTCAGCTCTTCACCTTTGATACTCACAGCATCAACATGTTCTCAGGACATGAACCTACAGGTCAAGGTTCACACGTCCAAACCATAGAATGCTCAGGACATGAACCTACAGGTCAAGGTTCACACGTCCAAACCATAGAATGCTCAGGACATGAACCTACAGGTCAAGGTTCACACGTCCAAACCATAGAATGCTCAGGACATGAACCTACAGGTCAAGGTTCACACGTCCAAACCATAGAATGCTCGGGACATGAACCTACAGGTCAAGGTTCACACGTCCAAACCATAGAATGCTCGGGACATGAACCAACAGGTCAAGGTTCACACGTCCAAACCATAGAATGCTCGGGACATGAACCTACAGGTCAAGGTTCACACGTCCAAACCATCGAATGCTCAGGACATGAACCTACAGGTCAAGGTTCACACGTCCAAACCATAGAATGCTCAGGACATGAACCTACAGGTCAAGGTTCACACGTCCAAACCATAGAATGCTCGGGACATGAACCTACAGGTCAAGGTTCACACGTCCAAACCATAGAATGCTCGGGACATGAACCAACAGGTCAAGGTTCACACGTCCAAACCATAGAATGCTCGGGACATGAACCTACAGGTCAAGGTTCACACGTCCAAACCATCGAATGCTCAGGACATGAACCTACAGGTCAAGGTTCACACGTCCAAACCATAGAATGCTCAGGACATGAACCTACAGGTCAAGGTTCACACGTCCAAACCAAAGAATGGTCACCCCCCAGTGTGAACAGGAAGATGTGCTTCCATTCCTGGGGCCGTCACAGAGGCACTTGTCATCAACTGTAATGGTATTAAACAAACAAACAAAAGTATTCAAATAAAAACACTGGGTAGCTCCCTCCTTCCTTGTTCTCATAGGCAAGTTTCCCTTTCCTCTCTGTAGCTTTGCATACTCCCTCCTCCGCCAATAGGACAGCAGTACTTGTGCACTTCCTGTGTCCTTGTGTGCTATTGCTTTGAGCGGGTCAGGGTCACGGTTAGGGTCAGGGTCAGGGTTAGGCTCAGGGTCACGGTTAGGGTCAGGGTCACGGTTAGGGTCAGGGTCACGGTTAGGGTCAGGGTCAGGGTCATGGTTAGGGTCAGGGTCATGGTTAGGGTTAGGGTCAGGGTCACGGTTAGGGTCAGGGTCAGGGTCAGGGTCAGGGTCATGGTTAGGGTCAGGGTCATGGTTAGGGTCAGGGTCAGGGTCACGGTTAGGGTTAGGGTCAGGGTCCGAGCGAGTCTCAGAAGCTGGACTCAGGGACGGTCCTCTTCCTCCCCAGGCTGGTGCTGCTGTAACGGCTCCTCTGCAGGGTCCCGCACGAGGCCTTGTCCGCGGTGAGGCTCCGTGCCGGTGCTGCCGAGAGGCCGTTGCGGTGCAGGGAGGCGGTCCGCCGCAGCGACGGGTCGGCCTTGCTCTGGATGTTGGAGGAGCTCTGCGAGCGCTTGATGTCCGGCATGCTGCTACGCACCACCTTCCCGTTGGCCAGCTCGTCACCGTGGCGACCCCGTGCGGAGCCGCCGCTCTTGCCCTCCGCGGTGCCGTTGGGGCCCCCGTTGGGGCCCCCATTGGACAGGGACAGCTTGGACAGGCTCCTGCTCCCTGCATCACTGCCCCTCCCCCAGTCACTGTCCCGGGACCGGCGCATGGAGTCCTTCTTGAGGAAACCCCCCTTGAGGAAGGACAGCAGCCCGTCGTGTGCCTTCGACTCCTCTCCCCTTCTGCCCTTGTCTCCGTCTGGGAGCTCCTCGGCCGCGTCCCCCTTGCCTCTCTGCTGCCTCGAGTCCAGGCCTGAATGTGCACTCGGGCTGGGCTGGAGCCCAGAGCTGGACCCCCTCATGGACTGCGAATGCTGGATCTTGGCCCCCTGGTCCTGCTTGGGCTTCCTGGTGCTCCTCCTGCCGAGGGTGTCGTCGTCTCGCTGCTGCCTGGTGGCGGTGGTGCTGCTGCTGCTGCGCCTCGGACTGCTGCCCGTCGTCCTGTCGGCGCTCTGCCCCCGCGGGCCCTCGGGGGTCTTGCGGAGGTCGGCCTGCTCCTCAGAGGACCTGCCGATGCAGCTGAGGCTGGAGGAGCTGGAGGGGGTGGTGGGCTGCTGGCCCTTGGGGCCCTCCCTGGTGGAGGGGCTGCTCATCAGAGTGATGATGGAGTCCTTGGTGCAGCGCGGCCTCCGGCCCGACTCCAGGTACTCCACCAGCTCCACGGGGGCGGGGGCGGGGGCGGGGGCAACCCCCTCGGGAGCAGTGGTGGTGGCCGGTTTGCGTCGGTCCTTGGAGCCGAAGGACCAGCGCAGGGGCAGGACTTTGCTGAGGGTGTCCTTGGTCTTGGTGGGCGCCCTCATGCTCACGCTGCGGCCCTTGATGCCCCGAGCAAAGGGCCTGAACTCAGAGCCACCTGGAAGGGAGGTAGGGGAAGAAATAAGCAACAATTTGGGCATCAGTACAAAGGCGAATACACTCAGCTCCAGAAACAAAATGTATTTCAGAAATCAGCTCTTTGATGTTGTTCTCATAATAACGCAGGAATTACTGAATTACTTTGATCTTCCTATTTTTAATGGAAATAATAGCCCAAATGCCCAGCAAGTTAATGGAGACTCTATTGAGCATGGCGGAAGACAGTAATGACAAACCTCTCTCATCTTTGGATGGCTCCTCGTGGAAGACCGGGGACTCGGGGGAGTCTGGGATGGAGGAGGGGCAGGTGGTGGAGCTCCGTGAGACCACGCTCCCTCTCTTGCTCTCCCCCGCCAGGCGGATCAACCAGTGGTCAGACATGGAGGAGCTGGTGGAACCTGTTGGAGGCACACAGTAATCAAAGGTCAGAGGTCATATGGAGGTCATAGTAGTTATATGTGATCGCACTATACTTTATGTACATTGCTTAATTTGTAGATATGTATGTAGTATAGGGCCAAAGAAACTATCAACCATTTAGGCCTAGAGACATTTGACCAACTAGTCCTTCGTTCCAGTATTTTCAACAGTGAACAACAAGACCACCACACTCTTCGTATAGTAAAAATGAAACATGGAGAACTGCGTTATGGCTCGTGTGCCATGGTGGACCCCCCATAATAGGGGACCCTACTGAGCACGTTTGCATGGATGTAACGATAGCGTTTAGATGACTCAGCTTCCTGAGATGTTAAGTGCAACCCTTCCCTCACCCCTGACGGAGCTGTTGGCAGACCAGGGCGGGATGGCGTTGCGCCGCTGGTAGAAGAGGATGTAGGCGCCGCGCGTCCGCAGCTCCTCATCGGGCACCAGGTCCACACTGCTGTCATCATAGCTGTACCACTGGCCGTCCACTGAGTTCCTACAGTATGCTGCAGAGGACACACACAGAGTTATGAAACAACCACGGACTGCAATGAAGACTGATGAGCTATAAGCAGAACACATACAAGGACTGTTGTTCTCTCCTTTGTGCGTCGCTTTGGATAAATG